>NC_057806.1:453112792-453189602 GCF_018294505.1 Triticum aestivum
CTTGGGTCACTAAAATATAAAATGTAGAGTCTTGAGCTTTGAGCTTGAGCCAATCTTTTTGTCCTTAATATTTTGAGGGGTCCACATTCCTCATCCATGCCATGCCATTCATTGAGCTTTTCCTAAAATATTAATCTTGGAATAGCATTAGCTCAATAAGCTATATGTTGTTAGGAATTACCAAAACCACCTAGGGATAGTTGCACTTTCACCTCCCCCTGCGAGGCCAAGACAGGAACGAGCTGGAGCAGGCGACGATGCGGCGTGCTGCGTCGTCGCATGCGGAGGCGAGTCCATCACATCCGTGACCCCACTATCTATCTTAGGGTTTTTAGGGTTTAGGGTGCATGTTTTAGTTAGATATGAACTTCATCTGTTTTTGTACTTGAACTTTTTCTTTTTGTTTCTTATGGTTTATTTATTCATATGCCTTTACTTCTTTTATTAGAGTACTTGAACTTCTGTTCTTTATTTTTTGAACTTCTTTCTCTTGTTTTTTAGGTGCATATTTTGTGTATGTATTTTTCTTCCCCTGATAGTGTATTTTCCATCAATTTTTGGTTTTTAAGGATATCAGTAGTGCTGTTGTGTGATCTTATCTCATTTATCATAGATGCATTCAAATGGTGCATTCATTTATCTATACATGTATTTACTATTTTAGCTGTAGAGGGGTAAAACTGTAAATTCACCGGCGCTGCAATTCCCACGACAGGGAGGCATTAAGTGAGCATCTCGCTCGCCACCACCTGTCAGAAAACACCTCTCCTCCTGTGGCTCGCTCTCTCCCCCTTCTCCGTCGCTTCGCTGCCTTCGTCGCCTCCAACTCCCCCCGATTTCTCCGCCCATGTCCCCTGCCCTTGTGCTGGAGTAACCGGCGCATGCCCCCGCTCCTATTTCTCCCCCATGCCCCGCTCTCCCTCGCCCAGCCTGCTCTCTTCTACTCTGAAGCGAGGGAGGCAACTGCCTGCGCTGTTGCAAGGTGTGCGTGGCGTCGTGGGGAGTGGAAGAACCGCCGTGGATTCGTGCGTGCGGGGGTTGTTTCGAGAGGTACAAATGCTGCCCCCCTAATGCTTGCTTTTAGTTTCGCCAGATCTGTCGAGTCCGCCTCCTGTGTGCTCTCGCGTCCGCGTCCTATCCCCTTCTTCTGATGGTTTGGTGGGAGATTAGGTAGGGTTCTTGTGCATGTGGTGGGTGGATTCCATTCCCCCGTGGTCAGATTTGTCTGTGAGATGCTTGTGTGTGCTATTTCTCCCTTCAGAGTTGAGTTGATTTCATTTCCCCTTTGGTGATTTCAGCATTCAGATGCATGTAAGAGAGGGTGTGGTGTGATGGTTGATTCTGAATCTGATGTATCTAATTGTCTTGGTATTGTTGATTTCACAGTCTAGATTGTGTCTGTCACATGCTAGTTAGTTTTTGGATTCTTTTTTTTGTTTGTGTTTGCCTATATGTGCTACTGTTCATGTTTTCATACTTGTTGATATGTTCTAGTTGTTTCATCCTAGGGTTTCATTTAGTTGTTTTTTGTATTTGTTGTATGATTTTTCTACCTGCTAACTCTATGCAATCTATCCCTTGTTTTTAGTAGGTTGTTCTAGGGTTTGGAGATCCATTCAACAAGGTGTTGTGTTGTCATGGCTTCAAAACCTTCTCCAGGTATTTTATTGTGGTTGGATCTTGTATTTTAAATAGCAGTTTTTCTTATATATGGATGCCCATATCTTCACTTAGTTGTCTTGTTGGACTGCCCTTTCTTAAAAGTGTGAACTTCTAACAATGGTCATGTGTATGCATTTTATCCTTAGTTTTAGTTAGTGAAGTGTTGATTTAATTTTTATTTTGATGAATTTCTGGTGAACTATGTCACCAAGTGTTGTTGGACTTCCCAAATGTTTCATATTTGTAGTGTATACCTTTGTTTTTTTTGTTATCATTTTCATGGTGTTGATATTTAAATTTGCCTGTGAAATACTATTTGTGGTCATGCTACAACTTTTTTATGTGCTACATGCTTGATTCACATAGTTGAACTTATGGTTTTAATTATTGTTTGGTTATAATGAAATTTGGTTGAACTTCTGTTGTGCACATTTTGTTTTACTGCTTTGTTATATATTATTGAACTTCTGGACATTCATGTTATATGTAGTAGCCCTTCTGGTGTAGATTATTTTTATATTTAGTATGTAAATTTTAGTTTGTTTGTTGTGTTTACTGCTTTGTTAGGTATTGCTGAACTTCTGGGTATTGGACATTGTTGTAAAAGTAGAAGTCCCATTGGTGTAGGATTGCATATTAGAACCCAGCTACCTTTTTACTTGCATTTTTTGTAGTTGGTGATGAGTTGAATAGTTCTGAAAAAAAATGTCTGCGATCAAGATGGAGCTTCAGAAGTTAGTACTGATGCTCCAATATTTGATGCGGCTAAATCACCCATAATCCCTTTGACTGTGATTGCTGAGGTTGCTTCGAGCCTTGAGAATTTTTCAAGCCTTGAGTATCTTGCTTCTACAGCTCTTGCTTCACCTAGTATGTGAAACCCCTTTTCTTTTCATTTTAAATTCTTGAGCCATGTTTTTTTAGCTTGTTCATGTCGGTTGTTTTTGTTTTTGCTCCTAACTTTTTATTTATTTTTTGCTTTGATTTTTTATGTCCTTTGCAGATGTGTCCACAGAGGAGGAATCTGTGAGCACCATCAACGATGTTTTATCTGAGTTGGGTTTATCAAAAAACCCTGCTGCTGCTGAGGAGGGGGCTCCATCAGTCAAAGGTTGTGATTCCGTTCCGGATCCTTTGTGCTCTCTGCAGATGTCAGAGACACACTCGCAGTCTGTTGATGGCACTGAACCTGTCATGCAACCTGAGGATGTGCCTCTTCAGCTTCTTGTGGAGGACCAACGTAAGAGGAAGAAGCAAGAAGATTTTGACAAGAAGAGCGCGGCCCGCCTTGAGAAAGGTTCTGATGTTCCTGGATCTGTTCATGCGGCTGAGCTCACGGTTGGGGAAGATGTGTCGTGTGGCAGTGATGGCATGGTTGTCCCTGTTAAGAAGAAAATCAAGAAGACCACTGCGAGGAAGCATGTAGTTGGTGGAGTTACTCCTTGGAGGAGCCCACATGTTTCAAGGCCTGCAGAACTTGCTGAAGATGAAGGGCTAGGCCTCGTTGGTACGCCACGCCGTAGTCCTCGTGTGCTTGCCACTGCCGCGCCTACACCTTCTCCGCTTGGTGCTGGTGCGTCTGGTAATGGGAAGAAATGTGGCGTCAAGAGCAAGGTTGCACCTGCAAAGGTCAACAAGGGTCAGAAGAAGTGTTCTCGTGTTAATCCAGAGGACAAGGATGATGCTGATTTCAATGCTGATGACAAGGACGACGACGATGATGCTGCTGCGGCTAATCAGGTATGAATGTCTCATGTTTACTGTTTTTAGAGCATTTGCCGCTGATTTCAATGTTGATTTCAATGCTGATGATGAGGACGACGACGATGATGATGCTGCGGCTAATCAGGTATGAATGTCTCATGTTTACCATTTTTTAGAGCATTTGTCACTATTGTTGTAGTTTTTGTGTTTTTAGCATTGCCTTGGCGTACATAAATGACCTTCTGCTCCATATAGATGAATAAATTAGCCGATCTGCTTTGCTTTTATGGTATTACTGCCTTTGTGTACATAGTTGGACTTCTGGATATATGCATGAAGAGATTAGCTTAACTTGTTGGTATACATGTTTGATTAGTACCTTGGTGTACATGGTTGTACTTCTGCTTTTTAAATTTCCAACATTTTTTGAAAGCATGTTAACTTGTGGTCATACATGGTTGTACTGCCTATGTAGACATAGTTGGACTTCTGAAATACATGTTTGATTACTGCCTTGGTGTACATGGTAGTACTTCTGCTTTTGTAAATTTCCAACAGTTTGAAAGCATCTTTACTTTCTGGTCATACATGGTTGTACTGCCTATGTAGACATAGTTGGACTTCTGAAATACATTTTTGATTACTGCCTTGGTGTACATGGTAGAACTTCTGCTTTTGTAAATTTCCAACAGTTTGAAAGCATCTTTACTTTCTGGTCATACATGGTTGTACTCCCTATGTAGACATAGTTGGACTTCTGAAATACATGTTTGATTACTGCCTTGGTGTACATGGTAGAACTTCTACTTTTGTAAATTTCCAACAGTTTGAAAGCATCTTTACTTTCTGGTCATACATGGTTGTACTGCCTATGTAGACATAGTTGGACTTATGAAATGTAATGCGTATGTAGGCATTGGTGGATTTTTGGTGAAGCTTGTGTGTCTCATTATTCTGCCTTTCTTCCTTGTCATTGCATTTTTTCAGTATCAGCTTGTGGAGCGGCCTGAGAGGAGGAAGAGAGGAGGCAAAGTGCCCGAAGAAGGTGGCCAAGGAGGAGGTGAGGCGAAACGTTTTAACAAGACGGTTCGCTGCTCACTAGGAGAGGTCACTACAGGCTAGGCACAAGACGAGGGTTATCAAGGCTAGTTTTGGTTGTGTGTTTGACTTGAAGGTTGATTCCAACATTTCTCGTCCTTTGATGGGCAACATCTACACGAGGATCGACCCTAAAACCATGATTCTAAACATGGGTGAGGCGAACAAGGTTCTACGTATTACAAGTGATGCTATTCACCATCTGTTTGGATTCCCTCAAGGTAGTCGTACCCCTTCTCGGCCCTCGAATGATGGGTTTCATGATGCTGTTATGAGGTTGAAGCGCAAACTTGGGTGCGCTAGGAGTGACGACATCAAGACAAAGGATCTGCGGAATATCCTCGCGGAACTTGTGAAGGATGAGACGAAGGATGATCTTGCTCTACAGGTGTTTTACCTGATTGTTTTCATGAAGGTGGTTATGCCTGGAACATCTACACGAGTGTCCAGGGAGGCAGCAATGGCTGAGAATCTTGTGTTTGAGGATATGGAAGATATGGACTACTGCCAGTTGATTGTTGACGATATTCGGAGTGCTGTTATTAGGTATCAGCAAGGTACTAGTAGAGGAAAAGTTGTCACAGGTTGTGCCATCACGCCGCTTCTTATGTATCTGGACTGCCTTATCATTGGCAAGACGCCTAATATTTACTTGAGGACCCCTCGCATCAATTTCATGGATCAGGTCAAGCTTCTTGAGCTTGCTGCGGCTGACTTGGTCAAGAAGGGTGATGATGACCCAGCCAACTGGGTGTTTGGGAGACTGCCTGTGAGTGTTTATATGCATCAGTCTTTCCTGTGTAGTTTAACTTGAACTTCTGGTATTGTCTTCTATATTTTTGTTCCCATGTTCCTTCATTTGTTTTCTGATGCGTTGACTTTTGTTTTTGTATGCAGTGGAAGACACAGGCTGAGGTTGTGCTCTTTAGGGTTATTGAAGGTCATTTTCTAACTATGCCTCGTTCCGCCGGCCTAGGGAGTGGAACTTCTCCAAGATTTGAATTCTCCTGGGATGTTAATACTGGTGCCCCCCTGTAGATCCAGGAGGTTCTTCTACCCGTGTGAGTGCTGCAGGTGGTGTGTCTTCCGAGAATTTGTTTGAAGCTGCCAATGTTTCGCTGGTTAATATTGACAGTCTTCTTGAAACTGTTTGTGGGGAGTTGGCTCGTGTTCCTTCAACTATTGAGCGTCTTAGTCGCGTTGATGGGATTCTTCCTCCCGGACACGGATTTGATGCTGAGTCTTTGAAGGCGGTCTTATCTATTGAAGCTAGATTTCTTGAAGAGCTTCATCAGAGTACTTCCCACCTCCGGACTAGTGTTGGGCTGTTCAAGGAAATGCAGGATGCTCGTTGCGAGCCTTTTGAAGATGAGGCAAGTGTTGTTGTGAGACAGATTTAGAGGCAGGATTCTGTTCGTTCGGGTCGTGAAGGAGGCCACGTGGAGCATACCAAAGAGGTTTGTTTATGTTGGTTTTTGATATTTCTTTGCACTAATGTTCAATGTTAGCTTTCATTTATTACTGTTTGTAGTCATAGGCGACCGTTATTGGTTTCATGTGTCGTAAACTGTTTCTTTTTAGCACTAGTGTTCCTAGTTGGCCTTCTCTATTTATAGAACCTGAACTTCAAGTGCTATAGCACCTAAACTTCCATGACTTTGATGACTGGCCCTTTTTGTTCCCTTTTGTATCTTAGAGTAGTTTGATATCTGACCTGCTATGTTTACTGTATTTGGACTTCCATTATGTGTCAGTTGTGATAGCTGACCTTCTCTGATTATGCAATGTGAACTTCTGCTGATTAGGTATTTGTTTTCTACATGATTTTTGTAGGCTGTTGATGGTGGTGCTAGGGTTGAGGAGGATGTTTTACCTGCGCATGAAGCTGCTCCTGTGCATGAAGCTGCCCCTCTGCATGAACCTGCTCCCGTTAGTGATGTATTAGTTGATGAGGTTCATGGCAGTGAAAATAAGGTACCATTTTTCTTGTCAATTTGTCTCATTTTTATTTTACTTGTTTGTGCATTTTATCGCTATGTGGCCCTTTGTAATGACTTTTTGTTCTTTGCTGCAGAATGATGATGTTAGTGTTCCTCCAGAGAAGGTTGCAGACAAGTCCGTCTCAGGCACCGGCTGCACCGACGGGGTGGACCTAACTGAACCTCAGTCATCCATTGGCGCTGAGGTTTCTGATGCTGAGCAGGGCAAGACAACTGGAGACATCATTTTGGAGAAAGATCCCGTTGAGCCTGCTGTTGAGACTGGTGGTAGTGCTGCTGCAAACCCGGAGAAGTCTCCTGCAGCGGAGCCATCAGTTGTTGTTGATGATGTTCAAACACAACTAAATGTTTTTGTTGTTTCAGATTCTCCAGCTGCCCCAGCTGCTACTGCTGTCCTTCTCGACGACACTGCAGCGTCTACTGGAGATGACGACGAAGAGACTGAAAGTGATAGCTATGGAGAGGAGGTTGATCATTCCAGTGCTGCCACTGGTCTAGGCAAGGATCCATGAAGAGAGGAGCATGCTTCTCTCTTCTTTCTCCATCCCCCTCCCTTTTGTTGTTTGGTTTAGTCTATAATATCCCATGTGAACTGCCTGTGTGGTCTAAGTTGAACTTCTGGTTTTGTTATTTGTCGTGTGGTTGTAAAGAATGTTAAGTGAACATGTATTCTATGTGGGTGAAGGTTTGTAATGCATGGGTTGTGATGTCTATGATCCTGTGGTTTTATCTTTTCTGATGTAGCAGCTAAGATGTGCTTGTGTTTTGAATGTTGTGCTTGAATGTTGCTCTTAATTGAAACTATCGTGAATCTATGTGCTTGAGTGTTGCTCTTAATTTCTCTTTCTTTTGGTGAGCAGATAGCTACCTTGCTGTCATCCGAAAGAAGGTTGATCACTTTTATTACAGTGTAACTAGGCTTAAGAATAATCATTCCAAGAGGTGAGTGCAACTGGTCAATATTTACATCATCCATGTACCCCCTGTGAACTGCCTATGGTTTCATACCTGAACTTCTTTACTATATGTACCTGAACTTCTTATTTTTACTTCTCTGGTGCTGAACTTCTCGCCTCTTTTGTACTGTACTGCCTGTTGTGATATAGCTGAACTTCTGTGCTAACATGTGTTATGAACTTCCTGAGTTCTTGATGCTGAACTTGTTTTACTTTCTATTGCTTTTGTTTTAGATCAATGATTATGTTCCAAAACAATGAGTGTGAAGCTTATGTTGAGGATGTCGCAATATCTTTTGCTCCTCGCGAAATGCTTCGATCTAATGTGGCTGAGGTTGCACTCTACTGTCTACGTGCGAAGTACCAGGGATCGGATAAACTCATCCTGCCGTATTGGGTTTGTGTAAGTCAACCATATAGTGATTTCTTTTCTGTTTTGTTCCTTACCATTTTAGTTAAAACTTGTTTGTCTCATTTATGTATTTTTCATATGTTGGTGTTATCTGCATTGTTTTAGGACAAGATTTTCAGAGGTCAACTTGATTCCCATGTGAGGAAGTACTTCTTGGCGAGTGGTCCAGATAGCATGGATGCACATGATTCAGTATGCAATATCTTGTTCTTGCCTCTGTATTAGTTTTGCACTGCGATTCACTGTGTTAATATTTTTTTTATTTTTGTTTGTACCGTTTGATATTAATTCTAAGTTTTTAATGATTTGTGTGTTTATGTTGCTTCAGGTTGTTTTCCCCACTTTTGACCCGCCTGAGATTCCTGCTTCCATGGGTGGTGTTGGTCATTGGGTTTCGATATTTCTTGACCTGAAGAATTCAAGGTTCCAGCTTCTCGACTCCTATTACGGACCAGACGATGAATGTGCGGTACGCCTGTTTCGGCGGATGACCGATAACATCAAAATCTTTGGAGCGATGCCAACAACGACAGGGAGACACCCTTTAGTCCTCTTACCATCGATCATTTCCCTTTGGATTGGATTGATGTGCCCCAGCAGCAAAACAAGTATGAGTTGCACTTTTCTCTTTATCACTTCTGTTTATTTGTAGTTGTACTTAAGCTGCGACGTGTTTTATTCATTGGCTTTCTTTTTCTGTTCTAACACTATTCTTTTATTGTGTCACTACAACAAAAATCCTACTATAGCAACGCATACGTAGCAACGAACCAAGAACAAGCATTGGGTTAAACAAACTTCCCACCTCCCCACGAAAGGCCAACCTCCTGTAACCCACCTCCACCTTATTATGCGCACCCCTCCGTGAAAATATCAGCGATCCAAGCAATAACAAAAAATCCCCACCACCTCTCTTTCTTGATTCACATCTCTCACCCGTGCTCCATGTCAACGACAACAATGATGCCTCCACCATCTCCGATTCCGCGCAGCTACACTTTCAGCGCCCCTCACCGGCCCAGATTCCCCTCGTCGGACAAGCTCCCTCTCCTCCAGCGCGATGTCCTTCGTGCCCTTGCACGCGCCCCCACAACAATCTTAGGTGCCACGGGTCGTTGGTGCTCCTGCTCCTCCGGTTTGTCGGTCCACTAACCCCGCGTCTTCGAATGCGCGGCTGCGGGCTCGCGCTCCACGACACTACTCCGCCTTGGCGACTGTCGGTGTCAAAACCGGCGGATCTCGGGTAGGGGGTTCCAAACTATGCGTCTAGGCCGGATGGTAACAGGAGGCAGGGAACACTTTGTTTTACCCAGGTTCGGGCCCTCTCGATGAAGGTAATACCCTACTCCTGCTTGATTAATATTGATGATATGGGTAGTACAAGAGTAGATCTACCACGAGATCAAGGAGGCTAAACCCTAGAAGCTAGCCTATGGTATGATTGTTGTGTATGGAGTTGATTGCCTACGGACTACAACCCTCTGGTTTATATAGACACCGGATAGGGTTAGGGTTACATGGAGTCGGTTACAATGGTAGGAGATCTTGAATATCCGCATCGCCAAGCTTGCCTTCCACGCCAAGGAAAGTCCCATCCGGACACGGGACGAAGTCTTCAATCTTGTATCTTCATAGTCCAGGAGTCCGGCTGAAGGTATAGTCCGGCTACCCGAACACCCCCTAATCCAGGACTCCCTCAGTAGCCCCTGAACCAGGCTTCAATGACGACGAGTCCGGCGTGCAAATCGTCTTCGGCATTGCAAGGCGGGTTCCTCCTCCAAGTCCTTCATAGAAGATTGTAAACACCAATAGTAGTGTCCGGCTCTGCAAAATAAGTTCCCACATATTGCCATAGAGAGAAGAATATTGACACAAATCAAATCTGCCGACGTATTCTGCAGTGCGTCATCACACTACGGCCAAGTCCTTTACTCGAATCGTTTTTACTTTTCCACCTCAGCATGTTTTGCGAGGCGATTTCCTTGGCACGTCTTGTCAAAGCAGAGATCGTGTACCCCCTTTACAGGATTCTCATCAATACGGACGTGGATAACCCAACTGCACCATTTATCACGGTGCTTGGGAGGCAAGCGAGTTTTACTAGGCAGGTGGGGACGCACAACCGCATCCGCCCATATAAGGGGATAAGGATCCACCTTTTTACCTACACCTTCTTCCTCCTTTGCCTATCCATCTCCTGCGCACTCGAGCTCCAGCGCCCAAGCCCGCACTTCCCACCTCAACCTTCTCCAGCAATGTCGGGAGCGGGAGGCAAGTGGATGGTCTCCTCCGTCACGGAGGGCCATGTCAAAAGGCTAAGGAAGGCCGGATACTTGTCCAAAGACATCGCGCACCGGCTTCCCGAGGAGGGGCAGCTTCTCCCCACCCCAAGGCCCCATGAGAGGGTAGTATTCATTCCCCACTTCCTCCGCGGACTGGGTTTTCCACTCCACCCATTTGTCCAGGGGCTCATGTTCTACTATGGCCTGGATTTCCACGATCTAGCCCCAAACTTCATCCTCAACATCTCGGCGTTTATCGTCGTGTGCGAGGCTTTCCTCCGTGTTCGCCCTCATTTCGGCCTCTGGCTTAAGACCTTCAACGTCAAGCCCAAGGTGGTGTGCGGCAGCCAGGCGGAGTGCGGAGGAGCCATGGCAGGCAAGATGGCCAACGTCCTATGGCTCGAGGGCTCCTTCGTGGAGACCCTGAAGGGGTGGCAATCATGGTGGTTTTACATCACCGAGCCGCGCGATCCGAAATGGATCGCAGCCCCCGAGTTCCGCTCCGGACCCCCCACGCGGCTTATGTCCTAGAAAGAGACGGGCCTATCGTGGGGTGATGAAAAAGAGGTGAACGGATTGCAAACGTGCATCCAGTCCCTGGTGAACAAGCCAATCCGGCTTGTTAATGTAATCCAGGTTATGCTCGTCCGCCGGATCCTCCCGTGCCAACAACGGGATTTTAATCTATGGGAGTTCGTCCCGGCGTAGCACCAAACCCTTAACAGGCTCTTCGACATGACGTATGAAGACGTCTAGAAGGTGCTAACCAAAGGCACCGAGGCTCCCACATCCGCTTCCGAGGACTGCGGATACAGCTCGCAGCGTCACGCTAGCGAGGTAAGCTATTTTCACCTTTTACAGGATGTTAAGTTTTTTCATAGTTTGACTCTATGTGGGATCTAAACTCCCTTACCTTTGACAGGCTTGGCGGGCGATATCTGGACCAATTAACTGTCCGGCTCCGCTGCCCGAAGACCCAGCCCCAGCTCTACTAGCGAAGCTGCTGGTTCCGGCGCCGTATGTGGTGCCGGAGAAGAAGGCCAAGAAGAAGAAGGCCACGGGGACTTGAAAGAGTGCCCGTAATGTGGTGGTGTCGTCATCTGACGAGTCCGAGACGCCCTCCTCCCACGCTAACAAGGAGGAGGAAGAAGAAACCTCTCCCCCTGCAGCGGGGGGAGGAAAGAAGAGGAAGGCCGCCCCAGTAGGGGGGGCGAAGGGTCCAAGAAGAGGAAAACCCCTCCGCCGGACTACGCCCCCGACGCCGAAAAGAATGAAGAGGAGTGGCCGGACAGGGCCAGGCGTCCGGCGAAATCGTAGGTGTTCGGATACCAGAGTAACTCATGATATTCCTTTTGTTGCACAGCTTTCCCTAATGTCGAATATAATCATGCAGCCCGCCCCGGGCCGAACTCAACGAGTCGTCGAGCGGCTCCCTGGATTCATCGGACGTGAACTCAGTTCCGCCCGCTGTCTCCCCCCGCACTGCGGACGACGCCGAAGTGGCATCGCAACGAGCTCCGGGGCAGGAGGAGGTGGTCCTGGAGGAGCCGCAAGGCGACCTCCCGGACTCCAGGAGTAAAGGGGACAAGACCCCCCAGGGCTCCAAGTCCGGCTTTATGCCGGACACCGTGCCGGAATCTTCAACAGTTCCGAACTGCGGTAGGCAAACTCCTTCTAAGAGGAGCAAGCCTTCTGAGCCAGCAGCCTCCGTCCAACCGGAGGTGCCGGACAATCTGCTGGAGGTGCTTGACGGCGCCTCCATCGACGAGGAGCACCGTACTATTATGAGTACGGTGATCCAGAAGGTTCAGTCCGCCAAGAGTGGACTGACTGAAGCTTGCGCTAGCCTCCTAACAGGCTTCGAGGTAAGTAAAAATGTAAAAATATAACCGCATAGACAGTAGCCGCTGATGCTCTGTTTGGCGCTCGGAAAGAAAAGCCGAATAGAGGATCTATTAAATTTCGCAGGAGTCTAACAAAAAGAGTCAATATGCGTATGCAGGCTTCGCTGCTAGCCACCGCCGCACTGACTGCGGAGGTGGGTGCCCTGAAACAGGGCCTCGAGCGGACCGAGCAAGAGCTCGGCCTTGCCAAACGGCAGCTCGAGGAGAAAGAAGGTAAGAAAATACCTTACAGAAAAAGTGCCTATAGAGAGGCGTGATTGCAAAAAATAACAGGATTGCACTGCTTATTATAGGGGCCACGACTGAGGTGGCGACCCTCAAGCAGGCGCTGTCCGAGGCCGAAAAGAAAACGGCCGCGGAGCGCACCGAGCGAGAGAAACTTGGGGCTCAGGTCGGCGAGGTGCAGCAAGAGCTTCAGGCTCTCATGAAAAAACATGAGAGTTTGGAGCTTGAGTCAAAGACCCAAGCGTCCGAGCTCGTGGCGGCCCTTGAGACTGCCAAGTCTGCCAAGGCCGAAGCCCAAAAGGCCCTCCAAGAGTTGGAGGATATGAAGAAGATAGCAGCGGGTAAGGCATTCTTTATGCAAAGCAGAAATATAAAAGTAAACTACTTGTTACTTACCCGAATCCGGAGTTCTCCAGGGGCATTCGCAGATCTTCCCCGCAGCGTATCCGACGCCGCCGCATTCTACCGAGCTGAAGAGGGCAGCTCGACGGAGAAGGTGTTCTGGTCTCAGTATGCTGAGGCCGGACACCCTGTGCCCTTGAGCGACCAGCTGAAACAGCTGGTCGAGCTCCACAAGGCGGCCGAACAGGCCATGAAGGGCTTCATAGTTCGGCTGTGGCCCGGAGAGGCCCTGCCTGGGAGCTACTTCGGGCTGGTGCGGCGGCTGGTGGAGGCCTGTCCAAGGCTCGAGGTCATCAAGCGCTCCGTCTGCATCGAAGGTGCCCGTAGGGCCCTTGCCCGTGCAAAGGTGCACTGGGGTAAGCTGGACGGTGAGAAGCTTGTGAGGGACGGGCCGCCGCCGGGGAAGGAGCATCGCAAGCCCGAGAACTATTACAAGGATGTTCTTGCAGGTGCCCGCCTTGTGGCGGATGAATGTACCAAGGATGTAATTTTTGAATAAACTCGCTCGTTTTTATCCTGTGCGCTGAAAACTTGTTCATATGCGCTTAAGCAATGCTTATTGAATTTAAAATATTATTTTCTGTGCGGCCGTTTATCAAAAATTGAGAGATGGCCAGTCGTCGGCTTCTGCCCCCATGCCACTAGTGCTGGGGTGTTCGGGATAAACCTGAGCGCTCTTTTTCCCATAGTTGGGTCCTTCGAGGGAGGCGCTCAGCACGACGAACCAGGCAATCGGACTATAATGCTTGAACACTCTCACTTAGCCATAGAACTTTATAATTTTAAATTTCGGCGAAGCCCCTAGTTCGGAAGACCGAGTTCGGGGCGCTATCCACGCCTTGGCCGGACAAATCCGGCTCCTCGCTCGAAGCGGCATAAGTCTTTAGGGACTCGAAAAACCTCTCGAACAGCGACCGGTCTCTCGCCTCATCATGACAGTCAGTTTTAGCTTTCTCCACTGAGGTGCTTAACCCAGCTCAACCGGGGCACAATCGCAGTGGTTCTCCTAGTGCTACCTTAGCCGATATAGCGGAACGTAAGGCACCAAAACATAGGAGCCGGGCAAACCCAACTATTGACCCAAATCATGATTCGGAGCCGATGCATATAGTGCTATAAGTTCGGGGTGCCGCACTTGTGAAAGTGTACGGACTTCTCACACCATATTAAAGGGTACTGAAGCCCCTGGCGTACTTGCCGTACCATAGTGTACGGGTGCAACATGTCATTAATGAACATATATAAAAGAGAGTAATGCAGAAAATAGACAAAAGCTATGCATTGTTTATAGAGAGGCTATTTATCAAAGCCGAACGATACAAATAGTGCGGTAAGCAAAAGATATTGGACTATTCAGTATGTCCTGACCAGGGGCAGGCCGCGGAATTGTATTTAAAACAGGTATACCGCTCGTAACAGAGACCACCTGGGAGTTCCATAATGCGGCATGGCTTGTCTGCCTCCCTGGATCTTGCATCGTTTGTGCGGCAGTCGAATTGCCGAACAGGTCGTCCGAAGTATGGAGTCCTGAAAGTAAGAAAAAATTAAAAAAAGAATCCGGCAGCCCCTAGTACGTTTTAAGCCGTATTTTGGGCGTGCCGTTATTGTGCCCCTTCCCCTGTGCCCATGGTATTTCAAGGGCGTAGTTATGTACGCGAGGTACTGGTTTCGCTATGTCGCGAAAGCTGGGGTTGGGGCCGCATTGCTACGCTTGCTCAGAGTGTGCCAGGCGGTCCTGCTGTGGGTTACTCCGGGCGCGCTTGGCAGTGTCTGGCTTTTTAATGGCCGGACTGGAGAATTGCCTGAGAAGGCTACTTTGTACCTCCGCTGCGAGAGCCGCCGTATGCTCCTCCGTACGGAGGGAGCGTTCGGTGTTTCCGTTGACCGTAATTACTCCTCGAGGGCCTGGCATCTTGAGCTTGAGATATGCGTAGTGCGGCACCGCATTGAACTTTGCGAATGCGGTTCGTCCGAGCAGGGCGTGATAGCCACTGCGAAACGGGACTATATCGAAGATTAACTCTTCGCTTCGGAAATTGTCCGGGGATCCGAAGACCACGTCAAGTGTTACTGAGCCTGTACAGTTGGCTTCTACACCTGGTATAACGCCTTTAAAGGTCGTTCTTGTGGGCTTAATCCTTGAGGGATCTATGCCCATTTTCCGCACTGTATCCTGATAAAGCAGGTTCAGGCTACTGCCGCCGTCCATGAGGACTCTTGTGAGATGAAATCCGTCGATGATTGGGTCGAGAACCAATGCGGCGAAGCCGCCATGACGGATGCTAGTGGGATGGTCCCTTCGATCAAAAGTGATCGGGCAGGAGGACCATGGGTTGAACTTTGGGGCGACTGGCTCTATCGCGTATACGTCCCGTAGCGCACGCTTCCGCTCCCGCTTGGGAATGTGGGTTGCGTATATCATGTTCACCGTCCGCACTTGTGGGGGAAAGCCCTTCTGTCCATTGTTGTTCGGCGGCTTGGGCTCCTCGTCGTCGCTGTGCAGCCCCTTGTCTCTGTTTTCGGCCCTTAACTTGCCTGCCTGCTTGAACACCCAACAATCCCTGTTAGTGTGATTGGCTGGCCTTTCGGGGGTGCCATGTATCTGGCACAAGCGATCGAGTATTCGGTCCAAACTGGACGGGCCCTGAGTATTCTTTTTGAATGGCTTTTTCCGCTGACCGGATTTATAGCCTTTGAATCCGGCATTGACTGCCGTGTCTTCATTGCTGTCGCTGTTAACGCGGCGTTTTTGCTTATTCCGACGTGTCCTGCCACTTTTGTCCTTGGTATCCGAATTACCAGGGTTCTTTGATAAGTTGTTACTGCGAGCTAGCCAGCTGTCTTCTCCCGCGCAAAAGCGGGTCATGAGTGTCGTGAGGGCTGCCATGGATTTCGGCTTTTCCTGTCCCAGGTGCCGGGCAAGCCACTCGTCGCGGATGTTATGCTTGAAGGCTGCTAGGGCCTCTGCGTCCGGACAGTCGACTATCTGGTTTTTCTTTGTTAGGAACCGTGTCCAGAATTGTCTGGCCGATTCTTCTGGCTGCTGAATTATGTGGCTTAAGTCGTCGGCATCCGGCGGTCGCACGTAAGTGCCCTGGAAGTTGTCGAGGAATGCGGCTTCCAGGTCCTCCCAAGAACCGATTGAGTCTGCTGGCAAGCTGTTAAGCCAATGCCGGGCCGGTCCTTTAAGTTTGAGCGGGAGGTATTTGATGGCGTGTAGATCATCGCCGCGTGCCATGTGGATGTGAAGGAGATAATCCTCGATCCATACCGCCGGGTCTGTTGTGCCATCGTATGATTCGATGTTTACGGGTTTGAAACCCTCTGGGATTTTATGATCCATTACTTCATTCGTGAAGCATAGCGGGTGTGCGGCGCCTCTGTACTGGGCTATATCACGACGCAGCTCGGAAGAGCTATGTCTGTTGTGTTCGGCCCGGCCGGATTTGTTGTATCCGGCGTGAAGATCATTGTCACATGCCGTAGGGCGCCTGCGCGATCCGTAGATCGATCTTGTTTGTCTTGCCTTATCCTCCAGTATGTCTCGCAGGTCGGGCGCATTTTCCCGTGCCTTAGTTGAGCGGCGTCGGGGCATGGCTTGGGTGGAGGGCCGAGAGGCCTCTCTGTCGCGGCCGCGAGGTGGCCGGTCTGCCATGTCATGCGCTGGTGATGTAGGTGCTTCCTCCTCTAATCGGGGTAGCGGCCTGCGCTTCGGGTAACTCTTGGAGGGGCGTTCGAGTTCATACTCTTCGGCCGCAAGGACTTCAGTCCATCTGTCAGCTAGCAAATCTTGGGCAGCTCTAAGCTGTTGCTGCTTTTTCTTGAGGCTGCTTGCCGTGGCTAAAAGCCTGCGTTTAAAACGCTCTTGTTCGGCGGGGTCTGATGGTATGACGAATTCGTCGTCATCGAGGCTTGCCTCGTCTTCGGAGGGAGGCGTATAGTTATCATCCTCGACCTCTCGGTCTGCCGCTCTCTCATGAGGGCTGGCTTCTCCATCTTCCTGTGCCGAATCTTGCTGAGGTGGGTGTTCTTCGGCGCTATCCGGGGTAGTATTATCTCCCGTGCCGGAATCACCGTTTTTGCTTTGGCGGGATTTAGAGCGGCGCCGCTGACGCCGGCGCTTTGGCTGTTTCTTGGGGGCGTCATCCCCCACTGTTCCATCGCCATCTCCATCTTTTGGAGTATCCACCATATATATGTCATATGACGAGGTGGCCTTCCAGCGCCCTACAGGTGTTGGTTCCTGTTCGTCTCCTACATCGTCGTCCATGCCGTCGATGTCTTCGGAGCTGAAGTCAAGCATGTCGGTTAGATCGTCGACAGTGGCTACAAAGTGGGTGGTGGGTGGGCTTTGAATTTCCTCATCGTCCGTATTCCACCCTTGCTGACCGTAGTCCGGCCAGGGCTCTCCTGATAAAGAGAGAGACTTAAGAGAATTAAGGATGTCGCCAAAAGGCGAATGCTGAAAGATGTCTGCGGTGGTGAACTCCATTATCGGCGCCCAATCGGATTCGATTGGCAGGGGCGCGGGGGGTTCGGAGTCCGGGGTGGAGTCCGGATCCTCGGAGTCACGGATAGTGCAGAGTGTGGGGCTGGCGTTCGGCTCGATCGCCTCTGAGATCGCAGCCCCTGAGGCAGCGTCCAACCGCTGATCCTCGATCGGCGCAGTGGGCTCCCAATCAATGGTCGAAACCGATGCGTATGCGGCCTCCAAGGCGCTGTTCGGTGGCAGAGCTATATCATGCCCATCGAGACAGTGTAGCGCGCTTGGCTGTGGCTCGAATCCGTCGAAGATCAAGTCTCCACGGATGTCGGCCGTGTAGTTTAAACTTCCAAACCTGACCTGATGGCCAGGGGCGTAGCTTTCGATCTGCTCCAGGTGGCCGAGCGAATTGGCCCGCAGAGCGAAGCCGCCGAAGACGAAGATCTGTCCGGGGAGAAAAGTCTCACCCTGGACCGTATCGTTGTTGATGATCAAAGGAGCCATCGGGCCTAAAGGCGACGACACAGAGGAACTCTCAATGAAAGCACCAATGTCGGTGTCAAAACCGGCGGATCTCGGGTAGGGGGTCCCGAACTGTGCGTCTAGGCCGGATGGTAACAGGAGGCAGGGAACACTTTGTTTTACCCAGGTTCGGGCCCTCTCGATGGAGGTAATACCCTACTCCTGCTTGATTAATATTGATGATATGTGTAGTACAAGAGTAGATCTACCACGAGATCAAGGAGGCTAAACCCTAGAAGCTAGCCTATGGTATGATTGTTGTGTATGGAGTTGATTGCCTACGGACTACAACCCTCCGGTTTATATAGACACCGGATAGGGTTAGGGTTACATGCAGTCGGTTACGATGGTAGGAGATCTTGAATATCCGCATCGCCAAGCTTGCCTTCCATGTCAAGGAAAGTCCCATCCGAACACGGGACGAAGTCTTCAATCTTGTATCTTTATAGTCCAGGAGTCCGGCTGAAGGTATAGTCCGTCTACCTGAACACCCCCTAATCCAGGACTCCCTCAGCGACCTCTACTCCGACGTCTATGGTTCAGTAAGGCATTTCTCCCCTCTGTTCTTACCCTTTCTGTCCTTCGCTGTCGTGGAGTCGTGGTTTGCAACTGGATACACTAACAACCGCAGCTAATCTCTCCCAGGTAGGCTGCCATGGTTGCCTACAGCTTACCCGACAACTCACCAAGACTCATCTCCCCCAAGAAGGTGATTGTTATCTTATCCCCAACAATCAATTCCCTGTAATTTAAAAACATGGTGGCTTCTATAATTCCATCGGTATTTGGTGCCCCAACTTCTACAATATTCCACTTGTTACATGGATGGACCAATTAGGTACTAGATTGGAGCATGTCTGTCCCCTTACAATTCAATTGGTCCATGAATAGTGGTACTGTTGTACTTATGTCATGGCTAGTGATCCTCCTTTTTTTTCAGGAAACCAGTCTTAGTTGTGCATACCACAATTGTGTTTGCACGTATGGTATCCATATGTACTTCTCTAGATGTCAGAGTGCCAAATTATACTGCAGAACAAACAATATTTTTGGAGTTTTTAGATAATACCATGGTATTTTCAGAAACCACTGTTTTAAATACTTTGATGTGTTTGGTGCCCGTAAAAAATGAAGTTTTATAAACCATAGTATTGCTGAAACCGTGGTTTTTCTATAGTATTTGAAAAAGAGGTGCCGACCTCTTTTTTCTAAACAGAAAAACATGAGCATCTCATTGCTGCTCTCGTGCTATTTTTTCTCACATGTCCATCTTCTACCAGCCGCCCTGTCAATGGCGATTCCCCATCTTTTCTGTTGCCTGTATGTTTTCGACTGTGGTACAAATACATAAATTTCGAGTGGGTGAATAGCTCCCATGCGACGTCGTTGGTGTGAACTGTCTCTCATGCGACGTCGTTGGCTGTAATAGCTTGCATGCGACATCTTCGTTGGAAAAAATAGCTCCCATGCGACACACCATTTATGCGGCTAGTTGGCTGTCCGTTAGGCTGAGATTTGGTTAGGACACTGGGGGTTATGTGCTCTGACTGGTGGGGTCCACCTATGGCCACGTAGTCAAGAGTCAACCGTCCACGACTCGACCGGCGACTGGGCGAGCGGCGCCGCCGTAAGCATCTTCTCCGGCAGTGGTTTCTTCTCCGCGGTGGTGGAGTGCATTTCTCGGCAGCGGCAGAGCTATTGCGAGGTGAGCCCGAAACCCTAGTCCCACTCCCCGATCTGTGGCCTCATGCTGCCCTCTGTTTCTTGGCGATTTAGAATCGGGCTCCATTGGATCCGGGGGTTGTTTCTTCTCCGCGGCCCGGTGGTGGAGCGCCTATCCCTGCAGCGGCTATTGCGAGTGAGTATTTTCCAAACACTACTCCCATTCCACTGAATTTTGAATAAATCTGGGGTACCCATAAATCTGGGGTACCCATAAATCTGTGGCCTCATGCTGCCCCTGTTGCTTGATTGGATAGGAGATGGAGCGAGGGCTAGATGAGATGGAGCGAGGAGACGGGCTGCCCCGAGGAGACAGTGCTTCAAATCAGTAATGGCACCCTCTTTTCTTGGCGATTTAGAATCGAACTCGATTTGGTAGTGACTGCCGCCGCTGCCTGCCATTGACAAAACATGGGAGGTTCAGGTTCTGCCACCACATTCACAATTAGAGTGGAATTTTTTCCCTGTAAAGCCAAGCTCAGTGATGGCAGTGTCCAAGACATTGATAGAGATACCACCGTGAGGTTGGATGTCGATTTTGCAGATGTTGATCCCCAGGAATTGGAGATCATGAAGGAGAAGGCCGTGGGCAATTTGGTGGAGAGAATTGGGGAGAGTATTGTTTGGGGTCCAGAACAAGAGGTATCTCTGCAACGTTTCGATAACTATAATGGTGAATATGTGAGAATTGAAGATGGAGAATCCATGGTTGCTGAAATTGATCAGCAAGGAGGATGGGCAAGCAAACAAGTAACATTTTATGCAGAGCTAATTGATCTGCAAACTCATTCCAGAGTTGGTTATGTGCCATCAAAGATGGCTGCACAGATGGAAGATGATGAGTGGGTTTCACAAAAGAAGATGTTGGCATTGTTGACTGAACCGACTATAGTAGCTGAAGATACTGGGATTGATGCAGATGGAGAGGAGGGAACCCATGGTGCTAGGAAGATTGTTGTTGACTGGAATGTAGTAGAGTTGAATGAAAAAACAGATTTGGTCATTACACCAATATCTGACATTGATATGGCCGAAATGTTTGGCATTCAAGTTGATGACAAAGATAAGGAGAAGGATGACAGTTCTTTGCCAGCTGAAGGTAACACAGGCCCTAGAAATGCAAATGAGGATGAAGAACACCTGATGAGAGAGGCTGCAGATGATGTGGATGATGCAGATGATAATGAGCTGGTTTGTTTGTATGACAAAGAGAACCCAGTTATTGAGGTGGGAAAGTTGTGGCCAAGCATGAAGGAGTTTAGGATGTCTTTCAGGACCTATGCAGTGAAAAAAGAGTTTGATGCCAAGACTATGTGGACTGATCGAAAGAAATTTTATGCTCGGTGCAAAGGTTATGATGGTGGTGGCAATCCTTGCAAATGGTACTTGTCTGCCAGACTACAACCTGATGGAAGTACAGTAAGGGTAAATCAAATACCACACCAGCATACATGTATGACCACTTCACAGAGAGTTTCAAAGATGACATCACAGCTTTGGGTTACAGAGAAGATTACTCCTATTTTAGCCAAGACTCCAAACACTACTGCAAAGAGGCTTAAAGTTGACTTGGAGAAGTTGTACCCCATCCAGCTGCAATATACCACAGTGTGGAAAGCAAAACAAAGGGCCATGAAATCATTGTATGGTGACTGGGCAAATACATTTAGGATGTTGTATAGTTTTAAAGCAGAGGTGGAGAAGAGGTCACCTGGGAGTGTAGTGGAGATAGATACAGAGGTAACAGAGGATGGCAAGGTTTTATTCAGCAAGTTTTTTATGTGTTTGAAGCCTTGCATAGATGGATTCAAAGCAGGTTGTCATCCATATTTGAGCATAGACTCATCTTTTTTGACTGGAAAGTGGAATGGTCAGTTGGCTGCATGCAATGCTCTAGATGGACACAACTGGATGTTCCCAATTGCAATAGGAATGTTTCAATCAGAGACAGAGGCATCATGGATATGGTTCATGATGCAACTGAAAAGATGCATAGGGCCAGTTTCTCCTTTGGCCATCCACACAGATGCATGTAAAGGGTTGGAAAATGCAGTAAAAAGTGTTTTCCCCCATGCTGAGCAGAGGGAGTGCTTTGGACATATGTGGATGAATCTGATAAAAAAATTCAGAGGAGATGAATTTGGGCGCATGTGGCCAGCAGCAAGATCCTACACCAGACAGACACATTCCTATCACCTTGGTTAGATATTGGCATCATGTAGTGATAATGAATTTGCTTCATGGTTGAACACCCACCATTCTCTGTTGTGGTATAGATCAGGTTTTAATACTGCCATAAAATGTGATCATATCAATAACAACTTGGCAGAAAGTTTTAACAACAAAGTGAAGCATTTGAAAGACTTGCCTGTGCATGACATGGTGGACCAAATAAGAATCATGATCATGCGTTTGTGGGAGTTGAGAGGAAAAATTGCTAATATTTTGGAAGGGGACAAGCTTCCAGCAGTGGTACAACAGGTGGTCAACAGGAGTAGAAATCTTTCACATCTATCTGTTGAGAAATCTTCCTTGTGGGGTGCTGAAGTTAGAGATACAAAGAGTGGCAAGAGGCATGTGGTAAATACTGAGTTGCATGAGTGCACTTGCCAAGAGTGGCAACACACTGGAAAACCATGTGAGCATTCCATACTTTTTTTGGCATCTAAACCCAGGTTAAATATGCACCCATATTTGCATGAGTATTATTCAGTACAAAAATTCAAAGCTGCATATGCAAGTCCAATTCCTGCACTGACTGACCAATCTCAGTGGCCTGAGGTGGAAATAGAATTTACCTTGTGTCCCCCTGTCACTAGAAGAAAGGCTGGGAGGCCTAAACAGAGCAGATTCAAAGCTTGGTTTGAGAAAGGTGGTTGTAGTAAGAAGGGGGAAAAGGAAAAGGAAAAGAATGATAAGCCCAAAAGGGCTCAAAAAGGTAACAAAAATAGGTGCAAGTTGTGTGAGGTACTTGGGCACAGAATTGGTTCATCCAAGTGCATCTACACTCCTCAGAGGCCAAAGTATGTTTATGTTACTGTTTTTGCAAGTTTTTGATTTTGCTACTTGTTCTAGTATCTAACCAAGTCAAATGCTTTATTTTTTAGGAGGAAGCGTGCAGAAAAAGCCCCACCGCTTGTTGTTGAACAATGCTGGCCAGTGAAAAAAGCAAGACTCAGTGGCTATAGAAGGAAGAGCACTAAGCAGATAATGTTTGGTGACAAAGATATGGAGCTAACTGAAACTGTTACTGCTGAACATGAGCTAAGTATTTGTGTTTTGGACGATGTGATGCATACTGAATCTGTTTTGCAGACGCTAGGGCAATCTGAAACTGTTGCAGATGAAGCAACTGTTGTGCTGCCATTCGAATCTGCTTTGACAACTGTGTTGCCATGTTTGGAGGTTGTGCTGCCAAGTGTTGAGTTGCAAACTGAAGTAGTTGAACAATGTGTGCCATCTACTCAATCTGCAGAAGTGCAAACTGAAGAAGTGAGACATGGTCAGGTGCAAAAGTTGAGGGGGCCAAAAAGCAAGAGCATCAGCATCAACAAACTATGCGCCGTGGAACCAAACGGTGGAAAAAGCAGAAGAAATCGAGTGGTAGAAAGAAGCAGAAGAAATAGAGTCGAAAACATTCAAATTTGATGTGAAAACTTAAGTTTGTTGTCATTTGATGTGAAAACTTATGTTCTTTCATGTCATAACTTATGTGCTATGATGTTGATTTGACTTGAAATAAAATTCAAATTTGAACCGATATTCAAATTTGAACCTATCTTCAATATTTTTTGAGTTCATTTGTTTGTTCTGTGATGTTGCATCGTTTTATGTACTACTATGCACTTTAGTTCATAAATCCAACCCTTTTTGTGAATTCCAACTCATAGTCACGGACAATGTTGACCAAACAGGCTCCAAAGTAAGGGAAAACGGCCCCATTTCTAAGCAACTTTTTTCGACCTTCTCAAAATCACCCAAAAAAGATTTTCTTAGCTTATATTATACCTATATAGGATCAATACGAAGTCTCACCTTTTTTTGAATAAGTATTCATATTATTTAATTTATTTTTGAAAAAACACCCTTTAATACAAAGTTAGCAATAAAACAAGTTTAAAAATTTTAAATGCAAAAATAACTTCAGATCCTCCTTAGTCACTCTAAAATGAAGCTAAGGTGATGTTTTTGATTTTTTTGCATTTTCAAAACCTCAAACCCTCTTCTCACTCCTGTGAACTCCATGCAACCTCAGTCGAGATAGTCCAATTTGTGAAGGTTTTTTCAAGCAAAGATCATTAGATCAAGTTTATCATTTTATATCATAACTATGTAACATAAAAAGGCTATATGCGCAGGTTTTTCATTTTTTAGATTTTTTTTGAATTAGTTATACACATTTGAATGTTCGGTCAAACCTTTCAAAACCCCATTGACTGCCTCCAAACCCCATGTAACCCTAGCGCCAAACGTCCACCGTCGATCTAACCCTAACGCCAAACTGCGGCCGTCGGATAGGCCTTCTAGAAGGATTCCGTGGGGGCGATCCGTGGGCTCCAATCTGATTGGCCACCGTTTTTTCTCTCTGACGAACAGATAACGTTGAGCGGGGGATCATCTAAGTGACCGTTGGGCCGAGCGGATCGGGCCCGGCAGAGCCTGGCGTGCGTGCGCACGGCCGTCGAGAGGGGGATGGGCTGCATGCGAGAGGGTCAATGACATGTGGGCCATCCCTGTCCCATGCATGCCATGCAACGTCGCAGCCTAGCTATTCTTTGCTCG
Source organism: Triticum aestivum (assembly GCF_018294505.1). Classification (NCBI taxonomy): domain Eukaryota; kingdom Viridiplantae; phylum Streptophyta; class Magnoliopsida; order Poales; family Poaceae; genus Triticum; species Triticum aestivum. The sequence continues at coordinate 453,136,947 of NC_057806.1, forward strand.
TGAACACCTAGCCCGCCATTGCATGCACGCATCGACGCAGTAAAGCACGGCAGGGGCGCAGCGTATAGGTACGTCGCATCTAAGCTATTTTAACAAATGCATGTTTGAACGAGACGGACGCGTCGGTGGTGCAGCTCCTTTTTCAGTGTCACGCGCGGATGCAAGTGCACGAAACGATGCAACTCGCCTGTGCTGCCCGTGCCTCTTTGGATGCTCTGGCCGCCGTTTTTTGAATTAATGCCCGCAATTACTTATGCCAGTGCGAACGGAGAAGAGAAAACGATCCAGAAGGCACCGTGTACACATTGACCACAGCTGCAACGCGGCTATAAAAGGGCACCATTTCCTCATCCTCTCACACTCATCTCTCAAGCCTCCTCCCCTTCTTCTTTTCGAGCCAAATCCCACTCGAGCCACCATGCAGTTCAACGGCCCTACCTACCGTCGCCCTCCCACCGTGCCGGAGAGGCAGTACCCGGCCGGAGTCGTCGTCGAGAATAACCTGAGGGTGTGGGCCATCTCTAGATGGAGGGGCCCTAGAGAGTTCGCTCGCTTCTTCCTCCAAGCCGGCTACCGCCACCTCCCTCCGGCACTCCGCCCATGTTCCACCTCCACGAGCAGTACGATGGCAACGCCAACGGCCTCGTCATCGGCCTCCACGTCACCTTCACCAACCCCTACGACGCTCACCACCTCCTCGGCCAGGTGTTCTGGTGTGGATGCGAGTTTATCGCGTTCACGACCTACAACATCTTCACCAACTTCCACCACATCTTCCCTCACCCCAATGGCATGCACACCCTCCCCTACCAGATGCCGGAGGATGACGAGTGAGGGGCCCAAGGAGGAGGGGCCAAGGAGTGGCAAGGAGGAGGGGCCAAGGAGTTGTTCAAGGGGCGAGTCTTCTATCTATCTAGTTTGGGGCTCTAGTTTCTGTTTGTGTTGGTCCGGGCGTGTGTGCCCGTGTCTTTTATATATCTAGTTTTAATTATTTTACTTTCATGTTTTATGAACTATATGTAGTGGGGGGATGCCCCTCTATATGTTTTATCTATCTATGCTACTAGGGTACCCGATGCCCCACTATCTATCTATATGTTTTTTCGGTCCTAAAGTTTCTCCATTGCATTTTATTTATGTGGCCATGTGTACTAAAAAACAATTGATCTGGTATCTAAAATGTACGTTACCAAGAAATTGACAATAAAGATTATGTACTGTACTACATAATCATACAGTTGGTATACAATGCATTTGAAGACAATGGGCAAGAAAAATGCTAATTATCTGGTGCTGATGACATGCGCAAGTGTTGTTTGATGTTTAAATCATGCTTGCTATGTCATTTTTTGCTGCCAAACATGGCATTAGCGAGAAAGGTCATTTGGGCACTGAATGTATTAAAGTATACACCATATATAAAAATGTCTAGCCAAAAGATTTGGGTGTACACCCATGACCAAGTATGGATCCGCCCCTGGTTGTAAGGGGATGCCCCTCTATGTTGTAAGGAGATGCTACTAGGGGCACACTAGATGTCTTCTTTTTTGGGCACAACCTTTTTCGGTTGAAACACACGAGTAAAAACTTTGAAAACACCATAGCACAAGTAAAAAAATATATTAAGAAATGGTGCTTGGTTGAAATAAACTAGAACCAAACAATTGCAACTTTTTTGGTTCACAAAGACTGCTCAAATAATTATCTCAAATAGCTTATGCATAAAAATATCTCAAATAATTATCAGATGAGTTATCTCAAAAAAGGTGACTGCAGGAAACTTAAAATTTGTGAAATGATCTAAAGCCGAAAAGATATATCGATGTCAATGACCGTGTGCACTTTTTTTGCACTCCTTTTATCAATGGGCCTGGATATGTTCTATTCGGCCCTGCCTAACTTCTATATGGGCCTGGCCTTTTCGGGCAACTGTGGACGAACCTTTTTTTCTTTTCTCCCTCTACCACTGAAACTGAAACTGATGACGAACTGAAGAAATAAAAAACGGGGCCGAAACAGAGTGGAGAGGACATGCTTAATTCATACAGCGCAACACTTTTATTCAAATGTACATATCATCCCGATTACAAATGATGCCCAATCTATTCACTTACGACTAATTATCATCACATAAACAAATGCGAGACCAATTACACAAACATAAAAAAGTGCGGCCATGAGCCCCATCAAATTGCCCTGCTTCTGCAATTTGATGAGTTTCTTCATCTGCTTGTTCAGCTTCTTCAGCTCTGCCGTCACTCCTGCATCCCCCACAGTAGCACCAATGGAAGGGCGGGCGCCCCCGATGGAATTGCCAGATCCAGGGGCCCCGGATCCAGATGCGCCCGATCCAAACTTGCCCAACTTCTCCTCCCCTGATGCACCCTCCAGTTGAATCCGCTCTATGTACTCATCTAGCCACTCAAAATGGGTGCATTGCTTCAATTTCTGAAATCGGAAAGATGAACCCTAAATCCCAAATCTGATGGGGAAAAATGGGCAAATATGAAATTGGGAGACAAAAACCAAAATTGGCATATTGAGAAGTAAAATCTCACCTTTCCCTGCTCTGGTTTGCTCTCGCATTTCACGAATTCCCGCCCAAGGTTGCCATTCTTGTCGGTCGTTGTGACTAGCCGCTTCAGGGGTGCGATACGTGGGCATGCAGGGCATCTTGTCATGGGCACTGCGCCATAGCGCGGCCATGAGCGGCGGGAGGCTGAAGCGGAGCTCGACATTGCTAGGTCGCGGCCCGGAACGGCGTTGCTGCGCGTCGTCGCCGGAGAAAAAGAACAACAACGGTCGGGGAGGGGGAGGGGGGAGGATGGGCTCGGGTGCTGCACGGCTCGGGGCACGGCTCGGTGTCCTCTTGTACCAATGCTGACCTGGATAAGTTAGTGGGTCCCACGCTGTGGGTCCCGCTCACCTGACCAATGCTGAGTTGGATAAGTTAGTGGGTCCCATGTTGTGGGTCCCGCTCACCTGATTCGAGTTTTAAACATGTGTCTTTGGATTAGGCAGCAGTGTCGCATGGGAGCTATTTTTTCCAACGAAGATGTCGCATGAGAGCGATTACAACCAACTACGTCGCATGAGAGACAATTCACACCAACTACGTCGCATGGGAGCTATTCACCCATTTCGAGTGGGGTAAACCGATAAAGTATGCAGATTTATCAGGTACGATTGATTGCTTCCGCAACTTTCCAGGTCGGCGATAGCTAATCTTATGGCGCTGCTGGGTTTCCGACCCCTTGACCAGTGCATTGTGTACACATCCTTCATACAAGTGCAGGAGGTAGAAGAGGATGTGTTGACATGGCGATGCTGTAGGCGGTTGGCAGCTGTTAGCACATGCTGATTAATCCGCTCATGTAGCTGATCAGCTCGTTAAGTGTAGTTGAGTTAGGTTTAGCTGTTATCTGTGGGTATTTATCGGTCAAAACTATGGCAAGACAGTGCCGACCAAACACTGTGACAGTATTGCCAAAACTATGAAAAATGACGGTTTTGAGAAACCGAGGTATTCATTGCCTGCGCATTGGAATACCTAAGTTTTTGAATACTATGGTTTTTAAAAAGCTGTGCTACCAAACTAGGCCATTCTTATATCAGAAGGATGCATCACCACGAAAATGCTTTGTGTGATGCCGCACTACATCTCTTATTCTCCACTAGTATGTGAATTTTAAGCTGCTACTTAGTGAACTATGGTCTTGCAGGTTTACAGAAAATATCAAAGATTCAAAGATACAAAGCGCCTAGTCCCCTTTGAACCTCTGCGGCTCTGCCTAGTGCATATCCCCTGCATTGTTTCCCTATTGTCTTGTGCCATCCCCAGTTCTAGGCGTCCATCATCAATGATCTACCCTCACTGGATAAGAATTTCGATTAGTAATCAACAGTGCAGGGGCAGGGGTGGTGTCTCCTCAATGGGCCAAAAAATCGAAGGTATGATGGCAGCTCCCTGACGCACGGTGGCAGTGCAGCGACTCTCAGATGCACAAGGGCGTCACGACGACTCCTAGACGTACAGTGGTTGTGCGGCCACCCCATATGCACAATGGCTGTGTAGCGACTCCCAGATGCACAGCAGCAGAATGGCGGCTCTATAGTGATGGTACGTATTGTAGCATGGCCGATTAGCCATTTGCCTCATCCCATCCAATCCAATCCAATCCCATAGCTTAGTCACGTAAGTTGATTTTCTTTTCATAGTTCTAATTTCACATTGATTCATCTCTGATTACTGGTTGGCACTTATTGTAGTTTTTTTGCGGATCTATGGGCTCATGTTTCTTGTATTTGTATTGATTAAATTTCCTTAGATGAGCTTTGCCTTATTCCTACGGTATAATGCAAGATACAGTAGCTAGAAGTTAAACGGATATTTCTAGGTGTAGTTGCAGCTATTTGTTTTGTCATATTACTAGGTGTAGTTGCGGCTATTTGTTTCATACTACTATAGTTGTTCTGCGAGGGAGGAAAACTTGGATGCCTATACATGTATGAAACTGCCTACACAATGTTCGACTTTGCGGCATTCTTTGTTGAAATTCAACTAATTACTATTGAAAAATACCTTGCCAATTTGGACAGTAATCTTTTACTTGAAATACCAAACCATTTCCCCTAACAAAGTTTATTTGTTAATTAAATGTATTGGCAATACCAACGTCCGTCAATTTCTCCGTATTTCAAGTTATCTTAGAGAGTTCATATTCAGAGATGAACCATTTGGTTAGATCACTGTATCACTGGCTGCCGATCTACTGTGTGATTTGTAAGTGCATAACTTAAATTAAACTTCTCCGGTCTACCCAAGGTATTGGCTTATGGAGATGACAATCTGTCTATGGAGTAAATTTAATTTCAGTTACGCATACATTTGAAATATTGGTGTTTGGTGATCTAAATTACCAATATATATTGCAGAATCTCGGGTTATAGAAACTGGATTGTTCCAGGCAGTGGCGACGCTACATAATGACTGCAATGTCAAATGACAACACAAGGTACAAGTTTGTCAGTTGTGTTGCACTACATTTAAGTTTAGTTTATGTACATATATTCTAAATTTACAGCTGTGACATCAGAACTTATGACATCTAGCGCCTCCATTGGTTCCAAATCAATACTCTGGGCACTAAAAACTACTCCCTCTGATCCGAAATAAGTGTCACAGTTTTGCACTATGGCTAGTTCAACCTTAGTTCAAAACTGAGACACTTTTTATGGATCGGAGAGAGTAGAAGACTACTGGTGCCATGTTGGAATTGCTATGAAGTAGAAAATTTTAATTATAGTTCTATATTGCATCAATTCTTCACCAGTTCAAAGGGAAATTTGATTATTAGTAATACTCATGAATATTTTTCCTATCTATCATAGGCCTCTCTTTTTCCCACCTAATTTGTATTAACTCTAACTAAATATAAGACCTTTTGTGCAGACGTCTTATATTTAGTTCCAGAGGTAGTACAAAATAGCACTTTTCTTGCATGTGAAAAGAGCCATAATGCTTCTCTGAGACAAGACTTTTGTGGCTAGATTAGGTAAAACAATTTATGAAATACTGTATGCGTGCCTTACATTGCCTCGCTTCCTATAAAATAGTCAGCAAGGGGAAACTTAATTATGGAATGATCTTAGTTAGTTAAGTAAGGTACAATGTCTTTTCAGCTATAGATGTGATACTTGCCAAATCACCAGTCTAGGTTTCTGGTTGGAACATATCACACCATCTACACTCATGCTATTGCCAACCAGTCACATAAGTTTATTTGATATCATTAGATATGTATTCTAGATTTTAAATAATGATGACTGAAATATGTCCTGCTCTGTGAAATGATACCTAATTATGGTTGTTATTTGTATGTTTTCAAACAATCTGCGGTTACCAAACTAATGAACTGTAGTTTTGCTTTAGTAGAGGTACATGCAGTGTGAGTAGATGCTACATTAGCAAAATCTGCAAATGTAGTTCATTTGTTGCTCTATATTTTGCTAATATTTTAACCTACTGATCTCATTTCTTTATTGTTGTAGATTGCTAACATAAGTTGATGATCCATAGCTCAGATGTTGATTGCAAGGTCAAATGTTGGTAGCAAGGTAATGGGGCTGCTACTGGATAGTCTTATCTTATGTTTTAGGATGTCGTTTCCAATGTCCATGTTTTAGGCGTTGATTGAAACGTTCATAACTTGGCTACTAGTATTACATCTTGTAATCTTTGGATCATGTTCCAGTATCACATCTTGTATACATTGAACCATGCTCTTTGTAATACAACATAGTAAATTTAATATATGAGACCAATCCCTTTTTTATATTGTGTCTCCTATCTACTATCACCATTGGTCTTATCATTATGGCTGGCAATATATAAAACAACATTACTTGATGTGATATGTGGGACTGCAACACATATGATTTGTTGTTGAGCTATAACCCTATACGTTGCCAAATTGCGACACTTCTTCACACTATTTACCAACGCATGAATATACGTTGTTGTAGACCCTTCCAACGTCGCCAAAGGCAACTCTTATTAATCCGTTGGTGTAGACCTTAGCAACACATATATGGACATACGACAACGCATTGATGCGTTGCTGAAGGGAGGTTCCTGTTGTAGTGTGTTTGATGGCAGTATCGACTGCAGATTCTTCATGCTTACGAATGTTAATTCGTATCATGATGGGGTTCTTGCAAATTATTCCCATGAAAATATCGTGGATATCAGGAAGACGTGGTTGTACTCAATCGCTTCTTCTAACCTGTTTGAGATAGACTTCCAAGCTCTGTTTGGCTACTACACATGTAAGTGTTGGAACTTGGACTGCTTAGCTGCACTTCATCTTTTATTCTACCTGAACTTCATATTTTCTTTAAACTTGGAGTTTTGCTTGAGATCTGGCTGGGCTACTGGTTTCAGATGGAGAGGAGCATTTTCTTGTACATGAACTTCATTTATATCTTTTTTATTTTGCTTGTGTGTTTTGTTTCAGTAATTTCTTTCCTTCCATTGCTTACTTCGACATGAGCATTTTTTCTACTTGAACATCAGAGATGATGCCCTTCTATGGTTTTTTTAGCTGTAGTTGAATGTTTTCCAGCTCATCGGTTTATCTTAAACTATGCCTTTTGGTTGTTCCTGAACTTCATTTAGTTCTTTAATGCAAGTAATTTTTTTAGGTCAGCTTGAGTAGTAACCATGTCATCTTTATTAGTTGGACAACACATTGCGTTGTTCCTGAACTTCAGTTATATTTAATGGTGATGTTTTCTCTTCCTTTTCTTTTGACAGTGGATCCATTGGACTTGACCGATTACCACTACTCATTCCTCGGGTCACAGGAATACCAGCCTAGGGAGGAATCGATGAGTACAGCTCCGATAGAAGATGATAGACCTCGAACCCTTATTCCTTCCAAGTTGGGGAAGCAGACTGGTGGTATTCGTGGTGGTCCAAAAACCCCTTGCTCCAGGAAGGTTAGTGTAGTCGAAGCAGCCGAAGCAGAAGTGATTTCGTCTGATGATGATTTTGAGAAGATTGCTTACCCGAAGAATGGTAAATCTGCTGCTGGTATTGTTGCTGGGAGAGGTGGGAAGAATGCTGTCATCACCAGGAGGAAACCGGTAATTGAGTCTGGCAACATTACTTTCTCCAAGAGAGCATCAAGATTGCCTTTGAAGTGGCGTTCTCCTATCGCTCCCCTAAAAAAATACAGTTACCCTCATCTATCCGAGGCCCAGAAGTTGAAACAGTATGTGCTTAGTGAAGAGGGTCTGGAGAAGTATTCAGAGTGAGTTTTCTTCTCCTTAACTTTGTTGCTGCCAGAGATGCTACTCTGTGTCTGAACTTCTGTTGCTGTAGTATGTGGACTTCTGTTCATTTTCTCCCTTGCCGTGGAGTTATAGTGTCTGAACTTCTGTTGTTATATTGTCTGAACTGCCATTGTTGTAGTATCTGAACTTATGTTTTATGTCTCCTCTTGCCTTCTGAGTTATAGTATCTGAACTTCTAATATTTTTTCAGAATACAGTGGCAGTTTCATCGTCTCTTGCTATCGCTGCTCCATTGATTGGCCATCACCCTACTTGCATTGGTTGGCTTCAGCGGTGGCATTAAGCATTTCGGCTGCATAATAATGAAGGTTATCTTCAATTTCAACGTCCTCTTCAGCCATCCTTTCGTCAACATCTGCTTGATTTGCTGATTGTATTGCATCAAACTCTTCCACGAGCCTCTTGAGAACATAGTAGGCTCTGTCATATTGCTGGTCACATCTCATCGCTTTCTTGTTAACCATCAAATTTAGCTGCAGCAAGATGTCTTGCTTCGATAGCCTTGAGCTGCCATCCGATGCGGTTGTGTTGTAGTCCCTTGTATCAAAGGTTGGTTGTGATTTTATAGTCTTTGTGTACCGTTTTGAGGATATACTTGTTTGGAAATTTGTCAGGCTTCAGGTAGTCCAGTATGTTCATGATGTGAAGGCAGAACATGCCTGCATTTTTGTGTTGAATGCAAAATACATAGTTTGTGAGCCAGCAATGAGTTTCATATATTTTGATATGATACTACTAGTTTAGCTATTTAATGAGTTTGTTTTTCCGCTCACCTGTGTGTGTGTGTCCAGAGCTTGCATTCACACTCGTGTATTTCATTCTCTGGGTCAGCTACAACCTGGAATTCATGCTTTGACCAGGAAAATCTTTCTTCATCATCATGGACAGGCTTGTTGTGGTAGTACACAAGGTACTTAGTGTGCTCTGCTGTACGCTTTGCGCGAAATAGCATGGCTTTTCTCATCCTATTCCTCATCTTGGTGTACACGACTCTCGTGTACTTGATAGACATGTCTTCCTCGTAGCCATAAGTTGTTTTTGTCACGGGATTGGTCTACACATGTCAAAAAGTAAGATATTAGTCGAAGCAGAGTCATGGGTTTCATTTTTTTAAATTCAAAGTGCACATGTTGAAGGAAAATAGAACATGATGGGGGTGTTTTTTTGTCATCATACCATGCTGGTCATTATTTGCTCGTTCTCCTTCTGCATCCGAGTTTGTATGCAAGCATTGACCCGCCTAGCAAACTTGTGTAGGTTCTGGGTCTCCTTGACAAACCCTTTCTTGAGCACGTGGTCCATGCTCTCGCTTCATTGTGTGGAAGTCATTCTAGCACAAAAAATGTTCTTGTAATATGCTGAAATCCACATCTTCCTATCACTCCATAGCTGCATCATCATCTGGTCGTTCTCCAGGTTGTACTTGTGTACGAGTTCAGCCCAGGCATCTTCAAACTCCGTTGGCATCAGCGGCCAGTTTAATATAGCTGTGAACTCCTCTTTGAATGTTTTATACTTTTTGTACAACAATGCGAGGTATTCCATGTACTTCTTCATGATGTGCCAACAGCATAGCTTGTGGACAGTGTTTAAAAATGATTGTGGTATAGCTTTCGCCATCGATGGGCACTAGTCTGCATGAATTAAAAAAATGAAACTTGATTATTTTTTGCATTGATGGTGAACTTATGTTGTACAAGTACTTTAACTTCACATCTAGCAGTATGGCTATCTAACAATGTCGCATGTATTTTTTCTTACAGCAGTGTTGCTGAACTTCTGTGGTACCAGTGCATGAACTTCACAGGTAGCAGTAGGACTAACTAGTAGTGTCACACTCAAATTTTTTCTTAAAACGGTGTTGTTGAACTTCTGTGGTACCAGTGCTTGAACTTCACATAAATAACTATATTTTTCTGAACATGTTACATATATTTTTCTTACAACTTTTTGTCCTTGAACTTCTGTGATTCCTATATTTGAACTTCACATTCATAACTATTTTTTTCTAAACATGTGACAACTAATTTTGCTTTCTTGTACTGTTAGTTGGACTTCTGTGCTAATAGTGGTTGAACTGCTTGCTTTAGATTATTTTTCAGATAAAACCAATGTACTCAATACAGACCCATAGACTGAAAAAGATAATGAAACTTGAAGAGGTTTTTTTGAACTCACCTGTTAGAATCCAAGTTGGGTGCTTGTTGTTCATGCACCGTACAAATGTATCGAACAGCCACTTGAATGAGTTTGCATCTTCGTCTCTGATAAGGGCAACAGCAAATATCGTTGACTGCAAGTGATGGTTTATTCCAACAAACACTCCCAGAGGCATATGAAATCTGTTGGTCTTGTATGTTGTGTCAAATGTTACACAATCGCCAAAGTCTTGATAGGTTCCTCGGCAGCTTGCATTGGACCAGAAAATGTTTTTAATTGACTTGTCCTTGTCTACTTGTATGTCATAGAAAAACTCATCATTGATTGCCTTCATGTCTTTGAAGAATGAAACAAGTTTCAGCACATCATCCAAATCATCTTTCCTTGCATTCATGGCTTTCCTGCAAATTACATGCAAACATGCATTTGTTATTTTTGCTTTCAAAGGGTTGTGACCTAGGATGCTATTTACATTTGCAGTATGTGGATGTTTGAATACTTACTGGTTTAGTAGGTCTCGTCCGGTCATGCTTAGGAAGTAGCTTCCATCTTCATTTTCAGATAGCATGGACATGATTGTTGTGTGCTTGACATCATGGTACTGCAGGAGCTTTACATACTGCAAAATAGTGGGGTCATAATTCTTGTGTGAGTGCAAGAATACCAGAATGTCATCAATTCGCATGACTTGGTGATTATGATTGTACTCAATGTCCACTGCCACGCATGTTTTATCCTCCTGCACCTTCACCCTCATTCCTGCATTGCAGCCTATCCTCTGCGATGTTTTGTTTCGCTTCCTGTTAGCCTCTGAAACAGAAGATGTGTGTATCACTTGGAATGCGCAAACAAAATACTTGTGGTTGTCATCCCCCCCGTCTTCCTGGTTCCAAAACCAGCGTGTCTGGCATATCTGTTATATAAAATTCTGATACGTCTCCAATGTATCTATAATTTTTTATTGCTCCATGCTATATTATCTACTGTTTTGGACATTATTGGGCTTTATTATCCACTTTTATATTATTTTTGGGACTAACCTATTAACCGGAGGCCCAGCCCAGAATTGCCTTTTTTTTTACCTATTTTAGGGTTTCGAAGAAAAGGAATACCAAACGGAGTCCAAACGGAATGAAACCTTCGGGAACGTGATTTTCTCAACAAACAAGAGCCGGTAGACTTGGACCCTACGTCAAGAAAAGAAATAGGAGGCCATGAGGTAGGGGGCGCGCCCACCCCCACCAGGTGCGCCCTCCACCCTCGTGGGCCCCCTATTGCTCCACCGACGTACTCCTTCCTCCTATATATACCTACGTACCCCCAAACGATCAGATACGGAGCCAAAACCCTAATTCCACCGCCGTAACTTTCTGTATCCACGAGAAGTCTTGCTATTAGTAGTCATGTGAATTTGGTATTCGTTTGATATTTTGATGAGATGTATGTTGTCTCCCCTCTAGTGGTGTTTTGTGAATGACGACTACATGACACTTCACCATTATTTGGGCCTAGAGGAAGGCATTGGGGAGTAATAAGTAGATGATGGGTTGCTAGAGTGACAGAAGCTTAAACCCTAGTTTATGCGTTGCTTCGTAAGGGGCTGATTTGGATCCATATGTTTCATGCTATGGTTAGGTTTACCTTAATACTTTTGGTGTAGTTACGGATGCTTGCAATAGAGGTTAATCATAAGTGGGATGCTTGTCCAAGTAAGGGCAGTACCCAAGCACCATTCCACCCACATACCAAATTATCAATGTACCAAACGCGAATCATATGAACGTGATGAAAACTAGCTTGACGACATTCCCATGTGTCCTCGGGAGCGCTTTACATCATATAAGAGTTTGTCCAGGCTTGTCCTTTGCTACAAAAGGATTGGGCCACCTTGCTGCACTTTATTTACTTTTGTTACTTGTTGCTCGTTACAAATTATCTTATCACAGAACTATCAGTTACCACTTATTTCAGTACTTGCAGAGAATACCTTGCTGGAAACCGCTCATCATTTCCTTCTGCTCCTCGTTGGGTTCGACACTCTTACTTATCAAAAGGACTACGATAGATCCCCTATACTTGTGGGTCATCAGTGGGCATCTCCATAGCTCGTTGATTAGCCTCATTGATGTGAGACTATCTCCTTTTTGTCTTCTCCACATAACCCCCCTCATTATGTTCTATTCCACACATAGTGCTACGTCCATGGCTCGCGCTCATATATTCCATGAAAGTTCATAGGTTTGAGATTACTAAAGTATGAAACAATTGCTTGGCTTGTGATACGTCTCCATCGTATCTACTTTTCCAAACACTTTTGCCCTTGTTTTGGACTCTAACTTGTATGATTTGAATGGAACTAACCCGGACTGATGCTATTTTCAGCAGAATTGCCATGATGTTGTTTTATGTGCAGAAAACAAAAGTTCTCAGAATGACCTGAAACTCCACGGAATATCTTACAATAAATAATAAAAAATCCTCGCCAAAGATGAAGACCAGGGGGCCCACACCCTTGCCACGAGGGTGGGGGGTGCCCCCCCTAGGGCGCGCCCCTACCTCGTGGGCCCCCTGGAGACCTCCCGACTCCAACTCCAACTTTATATAACTGCTTTTGGGGAGAAAAAAATAGGAGAGAAGATTCCATCGCGTTTTATGATACGGAGCCGCCGCCAAGCCCTAAAACCTCTCGGGAGGGCTGATCTGGAGTCCGTTTGGGGCTCCGGAGAGGGGGATTCATCACCGTCGTCATCATCAACCATCCTCCATCACCAATTTCATGATGCTCACCGCCGTGCGTGAGTAATTCCATCGTAGGCTTGCTGGACGGTGATGGGTTGGATGAGATTTATCATGTAATCGAGTTAGTTTTGTTAGGGTTTGATCCCTAGTATCCACTATGTTCTGAGATTGATGTTGCTATGACTTTGCTATGCTTAATGCTTGTCACTAGGGCCCGAGTGCCATGATTTTAGATCTGAAGCTATTATGTTTTCATCAATATATGAGAGTTCTTGATCCTATCTTGCAAGTCTATAGTCACCTATTATGTGTTATGATCCGTTAACCCCGAAGTGACAATAATCGGGATACTTACCAGTGATGACCGTAGTTTGAGGAGTTCATGTATTCACTATGTGCTAATGCTTTGTTCCGGTTCTCTATTAAAAGGAGGCCTTAATATCCCTTAGTTTCCATTAGGACCCCGCTGCCACGGGAGGGTAGGACAAAAGATTTCATGCAAGTTCTTTTCCATAAGCACGTATGACTATATTCGGAATACATGCCTACATTACATTGATGAATTGGAGCTAGTTCTGTGTCACCCTATGTTATGACTGTTACATGATGAACCGCATCCGGCATAATTATCCATCATTGATCCCATGCCTATGAGCTTTCCATATACTGGTTTACGCTTATTTACTTTCTCGTTGCTATTGTTACAATCACTACATAATACCAAAAATATTACTTTGCTTTCATTACTCTTTTGTTACCGTTACCACCACTATCGTATTACTTTGCTACTAAAGACTTTGCTGTAGATACTAAGTTTCCAGGTGTGTTTGAATTGACAACTCGGCTGCTAATACTTGAGAATATTCTTTGGCTCCCCTTGTGTCAAATCAATAAATTTGGGTTGAATACTCTACCCTCGAAAGTTGTTGCGATCCCCTATACTTGTGGGTTATCAGCTTGTCATCGGGGTTGTGCATGATGAGAGCATTCTTGTGTGATGAAAATGAAACATGACTAAACTATATGATTTTGTAGGGATGAACTTTCTTTGGCCATGTTATTTTGAGAAGACATAATTGCTTAGTTAGTATGCTTGAAGTATTATTATTTTTATGTCAATATAAATTTTTGCCTTGAATCTTTCGGATCTGAATATTCATACCACAATTAAGAATAATTACATTAAAATTATGCCAAGTAGCGCTCCGCATCAAAAATTCTGTTTTTTTATCATTTACCTACTCGAGGACGAGCAGGAATTAAGCTTGGGGATGCTTGATACGTCTCCAACGTATCTATAATTTTTGATTGCTCCATGATATATTATCTACTGTTTTGGACATTATTGGGCTTTATTATCCACTTTTATATTATTTTTGGGACTAACCTATTAACCGGAGGCCCAGCCCAGACTTGCTGTTTTTTGCCTGTTTTAGGGTTTCGAAGAAAAGAAATATCAAACGGAGTCCAAACGGAATGAAACCTTCGGGAACGTGATTTTCTCAACGAACAAGACCCAGGAGACTTGGACCCTACGTCAAGACATAAAAGAGGAGGCCACGAGGTAAGGGGACGCGCCTACCCCCCCCCCCCAGGCGCGCCCTCCACCCTCGTGGGCCCTCTGTTGCTCCACTGACGTACTCCTTCCTCCTATATATACCTACGTACCCCCAAACGATCAGATACGGAGCCAAAACCCTAATTCCACCGCCGTAAATTTCTGTATCCATGAGATCCCATCTTGGGGCCTGTTCCAGAGCTCCGCCGGAGGGGGCATCGATCACGGAGGGCTTCTACACCAACACCATAGCCTCTTCGATGAAGTGTGAGTAGTTTACCTCAGACCTATGGGTCCATTGTTATTAGCTAGATGGCTTCTTCTCTCTTTTTGGATCTCAATACAATGTTCTCCCCCTCTCTTTTTGCGGTGTGTTTGTTGAGACCGATGAATTGTGGGTTTATGATCAAGTCTATCTATGAATAATATTTGAATCTTTTCTGAATTCTTTTATGTATGATTGGTTATCTTTGCAAGTCTCTTCGAATTATCAGTTTGGTTTGGCCTACTAGATTGATCTTTCTTGCAATGGGAGAAGTGCTTAGCTTTGGGTTCAATCTTGTGGTGTCCTTTCCCAGTGACAGTAGGGGCAGCAAGGCACGTATTGTATTGTTGCCATCGAGGATAACAAGATGGGGTTTTCTTCATATTGCATGAGTCTATCCCTCTACATCATGTCATCTTGCTTAAGGCGTTACTCTTTTTTTAACTTAATACTCTAGATGCATGCTGGATAGCGGTCGATGAGTGGAGTAATAGTAGTAGATGCAGGCAGGAGTCGGTCTACTTGTCTTAGACGTGATGCCTATATACATGATCATACCTAGATATTCTCATAACTATGCTCAATTCTGTCAATTTCTCAACAATAATTTGTTCACCCACCATAGAATACTTATGCTCTCGGGAGAAGCCACTAGTGAAACCTATGGCCCCCGGGTCTATCTTTATCATATTGATCTCCTACTACTTAGTTATTTCCTTTGTTATTTACTTTGCCTTTATTTTACTTTGCATCTTTATCATAAAAATACCAAAAATACCATCTTTATCATATCTATCAGACCTCACTCTCGTAAGTGGCCTTATAGGGATTGACAACCCCTATTTGCGTTGGTTGCGAGGATTTATTTGTTTTGTGCAGGTACGAGGGACTCACGCGTAGCCTCCTACTGGATTGATACCTTGGTTCTCAAAACTGAGGGAAATACTTACGCTACTTTGCTGCATCATCCATTCCTCTTCACGGAAACCAACGCAGTGCTCAAGAGGTAGCAAGAAGGATTTTTGGCGCCGTTGCCGGGGAGGTCTATGCAAAAGTCAACATACCAAGTACCCATCACATACCCTTATCTCCCGCATTACATTATTTGCCATTTGCCTCTCGTTTTCCTCTCCCCCACTTCACCCTTGTCGTTTTATTCGCCCTCTCTCTATATATATCCTCCCTCTCTTTCTCTACTTGCCTCTTTTTTGCCCGTTTGCTTTTTGTTTGCTTGTGTGTTAGTTTGCTTGCTTGTCGCGATGGCTCAAGATAATACTAAATTGTGTGACTTCACCAATACCAACAACAATGATTTTATTAGCACTTCGATTGCTCCTCTTACCGATGTTGAATCTTGAGAAATTAATACTGCTTTGCTGAATGTTGTCATGAAAGATCTGTTTTCCGGCCTTCCTAGTGAAGATGCCGCTACCCATCTAAATAGCTTTGTTGATTTGTGTGACATGCAAAAGAAGAAAGATGTGGATAATGATATTGTTAAATTGAAGCTATTTCCTTTTTCGCTTAGAGATCGTGCTAAAGCTTGATTTTCGTCTTTGCCTAAAAATAGTATTGATTCATGGAATAAGTGCAAAGATGCTTTTATCTCTAAGTATTTTCCTCCCGCTAAGGTCATCTCTCTTAGAAACGATATTATGAACTTTAAGAAACTTGATCATGAACATGTTGCACAAGCTTGGGAGAGAATGAAATTAATGATACGTAATTGCCCTACTTATGGTTTAAATTTGTGGATGATTGTTCAATTTTTTTATGCCGGATTGAATTTTGCTTCTAGAAATCTTTTAGATTCGGCTGCGGGATGCACTTTTATGGAAATCACTTTAGGAGAAGCTACTAAACTCCTAGATAATATTATGGTTAATTATTCTCAATGGCATACTGAAAGATCTACTAATAAAAAGGTGCATGCGATAGAAGAAATTAATATTTTGAGTGGTGAGGGAGTCCTGGATTAGGGGGTCTCCGGACAGCCGGATTATATCCTTTGGCCGGACTGTTGGACTATGAAGATACAAGATTGAAGACTTCGTCCCGTGTCCGGATGGGACTCCACTTGGCGTGGAAGGCAAGCTAGGCAATACAGATATGTATATCTCCTCCTTTGTAACCGACCTTGTGTAACACTAGCCCCCTCCGGTGTCTATATAAAACGGAGGGTTTTAGTACGTAGGACAACATACAATCATACCATAGGCTAGCTTCTAGGGTTTAGCCTCTCCGATCTTGTGGTAGATCAACTCTTGTACTACTCATATTATCAAGAATAATCAAGCAGGACGTAGGGTTTTACCTCCATCAAGAGGGCCCGAACCTGGGTAAAACATCATGTCCCCTGCCTCCTGTTACCATCCGCCTTAGACGCACATTTGGGACCCCCTACCCGAGATCCGCCGGTTTTGACACCGACATTGGTGCTTTCATTGGGTGTTCCTCTGTGTCGTCGCCGTTAGGCTTGATGGTTCCTTCGATCATCGATAGCGATGCAGTCCAGGGTGAGACTTTTCTCCCCGGACAGATCTTTGTGTTCGGCGGCTTCGCACTGCGGGCCAACTCGCTTGGCCATCTGGAGCAGATCGAGAGTTACGCCCCTGGCCACCATGTCTGGTTTGGAAGCTTAAACTACACGGCCGATATCCGCGGAGACTTGATCTTCAACGGATTCGAGCCCCTGCCTTGTGCGCCACACGGTCACGATGAGTATGATTTAGCTCTACCATCAGACAGTGTTCAGGAGATCGCACCGGCAACCGCTCCGACCCTCAATTCGGAACCAGCTGCGCCATCCATGGACGGGTGGATAGACCCCGCCACGGAGGCCGCACTCTCATCGACGATCGAGCCGAGTATCGACCTTACCCTTCACGAGAGCCGTGACGCCGAACTACCGGATCCTTCCCCGGCCACGGACTCCGAACCGCCTGCGCCCGTGCCTATCGAATCTGATTGGGCGCTGATCATGGAGTTTACCTCCGCAGATATCATTCAGCACTCGCCCTTCAGCAACATACTGAACTCATTAAGGTCTCTCTCCTTGTCAGGAGAGTCCTGGCCGAACTATATCTGGCAGGATTGGGATGCGGATGACGAAGAAATTCGCCGCCCACCCACCACCCACTTAGTAGCCACTGTCGACGACTTAATCGACATGCTCGATTTCGACTCCGAGGACATCGACGGTATGGATGACGATGCGGGAGACGAAGAGGAACCACTGCCCACAGGGCACTGGACTGCCACCTCATCATATGATATATACATGGTGGACACACCCAAAGAAGGCAATGGCGACGACACATCGAAGGACGACCCCTCCAAAAAGCAATCCAAGCGCCGACGTCAGCGGCGCCGCTCCAAGTCTCTCCAAAGCAAAAGCGGTGACACCGGCACAGGAGATAATACCACTCCAGACAGTGCCGAAGACGACAACAATCCCCTCCAGCAAGATTTAGGGCAGGAGGATGGAGAAGCCAGCCCTCCCGAGAGAGCGGCAGATGGAGAGGCGGAGGATGATAATTACATGCCTCCCTCCGAAGACGAGGCAAGCCTCGACGATGACGAATTCGTCGTGCCTGAGGATCCCGTCGAACAAGAGCGCTTCAAGCGCCGGCTTATAGCCACGGCAAATAGCCTTAAGAAAAAGCAACATCGGCTTCATGCTGATCAAGATTTGCTAGCTGACAGATGGGCTGAAGTCCTTGCGACCGAGGAATATAAACTCGAACGCCCCTCCAAGAGTTACCCAAAGCATAGGTTGCTACCCCGACTGGAGGAGGAAGCACTCAAACCTACATCTCCGGGATATGATGCGGCTGACCGGCCACCTCGTGGCCGCGATAGAGAGGCATTTCAGCCAAAAGATCAGCCCGCACTCCGACGCCACTCAAATAAAAATGTCAAGGCATGGGGAAATAAGCCAGACCTGCGAGACGTATTGGAGGGCAAAGCAAAACATGCAAGATCGATCTAGGGATCATGAGGGCGCGCCACTATGAGAGACGATAATCGTCATGCCGGATACAGTAAAAGTAAGTCCGGCCGGGCCGAACACAGCGGGCAAGACTCATTTGAGTTGCGTCACGATATAGCCCAGTACAGAGGCTCCGCACACCCCCTATGCTTCACAGACGAAGTAATGGATCATCAAATCCAAGAGGGTTCAAACCCGTAAATATAGAATCATACGACGGCACGACAGATCCTGCGGTATGGATCGAGGATTTCCTCCTACACATCCACATGGCCTGCGGTGATGATCTACACGCCATCACATACCTCCCACTCAAGCTCAAAGGACCAGCTCGGCATTGGCTCAACAGCTTGCCAGCAGAGTCCATTGACTGTTGGGAAGATCTGGAAGCCGCATTCCTCGACAAATTCTAGGGAACTTATGTGCGACCACCAGACACCGATGACTTGAGCCACATAATTCAGCAGCCAGAGGAATCGGCCAGGCAATTCTGGACACGGCTCCTAACAAAGAAAAATCAAATCATCGACTGTCCGAATGCAGAGGCCCTAGCAGCTTTTAAGCACAACATCCGCGACGAGTGGCTCGCCCGGCACCTTGGCCAGGAAAAGCCAAAATCTATGGCAGCCCTCACGACACTCATGACCCGCTTTTGTGCGGGAGAAGACATCTGGCTGGTTCGCAGCAATAACATATCAAAGAACCATGGTACTTCGGATACCAAGGATGGCAATGGCAGGTCACGTCGTAACAAACACAAGCGCCGCATTAACAACGACAATACCAAGGATACGACAGTCAATGCCGGATTCAAAGGCTCTAAACCCGGTCAGCGGAAAAAGCCATTCAAAAGAAGCACTCCGGGCCCGTCCAGTTTGGACCGTATACTCGACCGCTCATGTCAAATACACGGCACCCCCGACAAGCCAGCCAACCACACCAATAGGTATTGTTGGGTGTTCAAGCAGGCCGGCAAGTTAAACGCCAAAAACCAAGATAAGGGGTCACGTAGCGATGACGAGGAGGAGCCCCGGCAGCCGAATACTGGAGGACAGAAGAGGTTCCCCCCACAAGTGAGGACGGTGAACATGATATACGCAACCCACATCCCCAAGAGGGAGCGGAAGCGTGCCCTAAGGGGCGTATATGCGTTGGAGCTTGTCGCCCCAAAGTTCAAGCCATGGTCCTCTTGTCCGATCACCTTCGATCGCAGGGACCACCTCACTAGTATCCGTCATGGCGGATTTGCCGCACTGGTCCTAGACCCAATCATTGACGGCTTTCACCTCACTCGAGTCCTTATGGATGGCGGCAGCAGCCCGAACCTGCTTTACCAGGACATAGTGCGCAAAATGGGTATAGACCCCTCAAGGATCAAACCCACAAAAACGACCTTCAAAGGCGTCATACCAGGTGTAGAGGCCCATTGCACAGGCTCAGTCACACTGGAAGTGGTCTTCGGATCACCGGATAACTTCCTAAGCGAGGAGTTAATCTTCGATATAGTCTCGTTCTGCAGCGGCTATGATGCACTGCTCGGGCGAACCACATTTGCGAGATTCAATGCGGTACCGCATTATGCATACCTTAAGCTCAAGATGCCAGGACCTCGGGGGGTCATCACAGTTATATGGAAACATAGAGCGCTCTCTCCGTACGGAGGAGCACACTGTGGCCCTCGCAGTAGAAGCGCAAAGCAGCCTCTTAAGGCACTCCACCAGTTCGGCGATTCAAGACCCGGGCACCTTCAAGCACGCCCGGAGTAATCGGCAACAAGACCGCCTGGCACGTTCCGAGCTCGCATAGCAATGCGGCCCCCACCCCAGTACCAGCCAAACGGCGAAATCCATGCCACGCGTACATAACTATGCATTGAAAATACCATGGGCATAGGTGGGGAGGGGGCACAACTACGGCACGCCCCAAGACGCGGCTTAACCACACTAGGGGCTTCCCGCTTTGTTATTTTTCTCTCTTTCAGGACTTTAATCTCTGGAAACCCTGTCCGGCAATATGATGGTCGAACACATGATGCAGCAACCAAGGAGGCAGAAAGCTATGTCGCACCATGGAACTCCCGGGTGGATTACGATAACGAGTGAAATACTTGCTTTAATACCATTCCTTAGGTTGCCCTTGGAGGGGACATTTCAAATAGTCCTACTTTTTGCTTATCGCACTACTTGTATCATTCTGCTTTAACGCACCTTTTTGAATAAACAATGCATAACACTAGACTATTATTGCATTCTCTATTCCTCCTTTTATATATATGTATATGTTCATTCATGACATCCAGCACCCGTACACTCTGGTACGGCCAGTACGATAGGGGCTTAAGCATACCCCATACTACGACGTGAGAAGTCCGAACACTTTCGACAGTGTGGTGCCCTGAACTCATAGCATTATATTCATCAACTCCGAATCATGTCTTGGGTCAATAGTTGGGTTTGCCCCGCTCCCATGTTTTGGTACCTTACGTTCCACTATATCGGCTAAGGTAGCACTGGGAGAACTACTGCGATTGTGCCCCGGTTCTGCTGGGCTAAGCACCTTAGTAGAGAAAGCTAAAACTGATTGTCATGATAAGGCGAGAGACTGGTCGCTGTTCGAGAGGTTTCGAGTCCCTAAAGACTTATGCCGCCTAGAGCAAGGAGTCGGCTTTGTCCGGCTTAAGGCGTGTATAGCGCTCCGAATTCGGCCTTCCGAATACTAGGGGCTTCGCCAAAATTTAAAATTATAGAATTCTATGGCTAAGTGAGAGTGATAAAGCATTATAGTTTGATTGCCTTGTTCGTTGTGCTGAGCACCTCCCTCGAATGACCCAAAAATGGGAACAAGAGTGCTCAGGTTTATCTCGAACACCCCAGCACTCGTGGCATGGGGGCAGAAGCCGACGACTAGCCATCTCTCAGATTTGATAAACAGCAGAACAGAAGGTAATATTTTAAATTCAAACAAGCGTTGCATAGCGCATAAGAACAAGTTTTCATAACACAGGATCACACGAGCAAGTTCATTCAAATATTACATGTTTCGCACACTCGTCCGCTACAAGACGGGCACCCTTCAGGACACCCTCATAATACATCTCGGGGTGGCTATGCTCCTTGCCCTGCGGCGTCCCCTCCTTCACCAGCTTCTCGGCGTCCATCTTGGCCCAGTGCACCTTTGCACGGGCAAAAGCCTGGCGTGCACCTTCGATGCAGATGGACCGCTTGATGACTTCCAGCCTTGGGCAGGCATCCACAAGCCGCCTCACCAAGCCGAAGTAGTTGTTGGGAAGGGCTTCGCCGGGCCACATCCGGACTATAAAGCCCTTCATGGCCTGTTCGGCCGCCTTGTGCAGCTCGACCAGTTGCTTCAACTGGTTGCTCACGGGCATCAGGTGTTCGGTCCCAGTATACTGAGACCAGAACAGCTTCTCCGTCGAGCTTCCCTCCTCGGCCTGGTAAAAGTTTGCGGCATCCGACACACTGCAGGGCAAATCTGCGAATGCTCCTGGAGAGCTCCGGATACGGGTAAGTAACAAGTAATTTACTTTCACATGCTTGCTTTGCATATTGAATGCCTTACCCGCAGCTATCTTCCTCATCGCCTCAATCTCCTGGAGGGCCTTGTGGGCTTTAGCCTTGGCATTCTTTGCGCTCTCAAGGGCCGCGGCAAGCTCAGACTCTCGCGTCTTCGAGTCAAGCTCCAACGCCTCGTGCTTCGTCACGAGAGCTTGGAGCTCTTGCTGCACCTCGCCCACCCGTGCCTCTTGCTTTTCCCGCTTGGTGCGCTCCTGGGCCGCTTTGTTTTCGGCCTCGGACAGCGCTTGCTTCAGGGTCGCCACTTCGGTCGTGGCCCCTGGCAAATTCATGATGATCCTGTCATTTTGCAATCGCATCTTATATATATATATAGACAAGGTATTACTTACCTTTGTTCTCCTCGAGCTGCCTCTTAGCAAGGCCGAGCTCTTTCTCGGACCCCTCGAGGTCCTGCTTCAGTGCGGCGACCTCCGCAGTCAGTGCGGCAGAGGCCAGCAGCGAAGCCTGCATACGAATACAGACATACTTGTATTAGACTCCTGCAGATATTATTTGATCCTCTATTCGGCTTTTCTTTATGAACACCAAACAGAGTATCAGGGGCTACTTTCTATGCGGTAATATTTTTCCTATATTTTAAATACTTACCTCAAAGCCTGTTAGAAGGCTGGCACAGGCTTCAGTCAGTCCGCTCTTGGCGGACTGAACCTTCTTGATCACCGCACTCATAATAGTGTGGTGCTCTTCGTCGATGGAAGCGCTGTGAAGTGCTCCCAGCAGGCTGTCCGGCGCCTCTGGATGGACAGAGTTCACCGGCACGGGCGTCTTACCCCTTTTGGAAGCGGGCCGCCTGCCCGAGTCCGGAGCCATTGGAGGTTCCGGCGCGGTGTTTAGCTGAGAGCCGAACTTGGAGCCCCCGGGAGCCTTGCTCCCTTTGCTCCTGGAGTCCGGAAGGTCGCCTTGAGGCGCCTCTGGGACTGTCTCCCCCCGGCTCGGTGCCCCTTGAGACAATACCTCGGCATTGTCCGTAGGGCAAGGGGAGGAGGCGGTCGGAAGTGGATCGCTATCCATATCCGACGAATCCAAGGAGCCATCCAACGAGGATACGTCGATACGGGCTTGGGCCGGTCTGCATAATCATATTCGACGTTAGGAGAAGTAGTGCGACAAATGTATGCTATGAGTTACTCTGGTATCCGAATACTTATGACTTTGCCAGGGGCTTGGCCCTGAGCAGCCACTCGTCTTCGCCTTCGGCGGCGGTGGTGGAGCAGTCCGGAAGAAGAGTCCTTCCCTTCTTGGACCCTTCGGCCTCCCCGGTTGGGGCGGCCTTTCTTTTCTTGTCTCCCTCGGCTGGAGGGGGAGCATCTTCATCTTCCTCCTCGTCTTCATGGGAGGAGTGTGTTGCGGAGTTATCGGACGATGAGTCCGATACCACCTGGCACCGGGAACTCTTTCGAGTTCCCTTAGCCTTCTTCTTTGTCTTCTCCGGCACCTTATAAGGAGCCGGAGTCAACATCTCCGTCAGGAGAGCGTCCGCAGTGTCTTCGGGCAGGGGGGCCGGACAGTCGATCTGCTTCGATGCCTCCACCTAGTCCAGTTAAAGGCATGAGAGCTCAGACCCCGCACATGGTTAAGCTATGGGAAATAAATATCCTACCAAATGTACAGAACTTACCGGATTCGCAGGGCGCTTCGCGCTTAGCCCACGGTCCTCGGTGAGAGAGGGAGGGACCTCGGCGCCCTTGAAGAGCACCCTCCAGATGTCTTTGTGCGTCGTGTCGAAGAGCTCGCTTAGAGTCTGGTGCCGGGCCGGGTCGAACTCCCATAAGTTGAAATCCCGTTGCTGACACGGGAGGATCTGGCGGAAGAGCATGACTTGGACTATGTTGACAAGCTTAAGTTTCTTGCTTGTCATGTTCCGGATACATTTCTGGAGTCCGTCCAGCTCCACCGATGAACCCCAGGACAGGCCCTTCTCCTTCCAGGAAGTGAGCCGCGTGGGGATTCTGGATCGAAACTCGGGGGCCGCCACCCAGTTGGTGTCGCGCGGCTCGGTGATGTAGAACCACCCCGACTGCCACCCCTTTACGGTCTCCACAAAGGAGCCCTCGAGCCATGCAACGTTGGGCATTTTTCCCACCATGGCTCCGCCGCATTCCGCTTGTTGGCCGCCTACAACCTTCAGCTTGATATTGAAGGTCTTCAGCCATAGGCCGAAGTGGGGCCGGATGCGGAGGAAAGCCTCACACACGACGATGAACGCCGAGATGTTGAGGATGAAGTTCGGGGCCAGATTGTGGAAGTCCAGCCCATAATAGAACATGAGGCCGCGGACAAATGGATGGAGGGGAAACCCCAGTCCACGGACGAAGTGGGGGAGGAAGACCACCCTCTCGTGAGGTTCTGGGGTAGGGATGACCTGCCCCGTGGCTGGCAGCCGGTGCGCGATGTCCGCGGCTAAGTATCCGGCTCCGCGCAACTTTTTGATGTGCCCCTCCATGACGGAGGAGGCCATCCACTTGCCTCACGCTCCGGACATGTTTTGGAGAGAGTTGAGGAGGAGGATGCGGACTTGGGCGCTGGATCTCGAGTGCACGAGAATGGATGAGCAAGGAGGAAGAAGGCGTGGTTAGAAAAAGGTGAGATCTTATCCCTTTATAAGGGCGGACTGAACTATGCGCCCCCACTAGCCTGGTAAAACTCGCTTATCCCCCAAACACCGTAATTGATGGCGTGGTTGGGTTACCCACGTCTGTATTGATGAGAATCCCGTAATAAGGGGAACATGATCTCTGCTTTGACAAGACGTGTGAAGAAACCTCCTCGCGTTTTGTGCGGTGCTGGTTAAGGAAAAACGGTTCGAATAATTACCGGGCCATGGCATGATGTCATGCTGCCAAAACGTGTCAGCAGATTGGATTTGTGGAAATATTATTCTCTCTATGGTAGTATGTGGAACTTATTTTGCAGGGTCGGACACTATCCTTGTATTCAAACTCTTCTGTGGTGTATTCGGAGGAGGAACCTGATGAAGGTATGTACCTAGGGTAGGGTCATGGACCTGTCCTAACTGCCCTACCCAAGGACATCTCTAGAAGAAACCACCTTTCAATCGACTTGGAGGTGTTCCACTCGACAGACTCGAAGACGCTTGACCAAGAAGCAATCACTCGACCAAAATCCAACCACTCGACGGCCAGGAGACCTGAAGTCACTCCGCACGCTAACGGTCGGTCATTAAGTAGCTTTTATGGTCATCATAGCACTTTATTACTAGCGTTACCAGTAACACCCTGCCTTAATGTACATTGAACCCTTTGTAACGTGGGCTGGCCGGGGTCCTGTCGCACTCTATATAAGCCACCCCCTCCTCCGAGACAAGGGTTCGCACCTCGGTAACTTATACTCACACAATCCAGTCGACCGCCTCCGGGCTCCGAGACGTAGGGCTATTACTTCCTCCGAGAAGGGCCTAAACTCGTAAACCTTGCATGCTTACAACTTCTCGATAGCTAAGATCTTGCCTCTCCATACTTACCCCCTACACTACTGTCAAACTTAGAACCACGACAGTTGGCGCCCACCGTGGGGCAGGTGTTTTAGCCTTTGTTGGAGGAGTTGCGACCTTTTCCGACCCAAATCATCATGGTTTTCGGTGGAGTTTCGGTGGAGGGCCGCGAGATCCGTCTCGGCGCGCTCATGTTCATCGTCGACGACTCTGCTTGGCTCCAGGAGGCTCCGCTCGATGTGGATGCACTCCCCGCTCGTGGGGCAACACACTTTAGTGCGTACGTCCTCGGTGTTCTCCTGCGGCAACCGTCGACCCCCTACCGGTCGGCTCCTGTGTTGTCCTCCCTCCCCGTTTCCCGCCGGCGCAAGCGCTCCGGTCGGTCGAGACTTCAGCGGTGGGTGAGGCACGCGGTGGCACGTCAGTCGGCCACCCCTCAAGACGCAGCAATTGAGCCCAACGAATCCCTCTACGGCCTGTTCGACCTGTTGACTGGCTTCGCAAAGACCGCATCCGAGTGCGACAGCAGCGATCCGGTGGCGGAGGTTCTGATGGTCGATGGACCACCCAGTCCTCCCGGTTTTCCCCGCATCGACGGAGGCGCGGGTGAAGGCGACCCGTCGCGTCTCCATGAGGAGTATCTTCCCAAGCCTCTCACGTCGCTGTAGAGGGAAGAACTTTGCCGCTGGAACATGGATGCACTGCACACTCCTATCGTTGGAGAAACCCCCGAGGCTCGCGCCTTGGAGGACGCGCACCTGGCAAACTTGGCCAAGCGCACTCGACTGGAGAACCTCCAGCGAGCACTCGACGAGCGTGCGCGACAACGGGTTCCCAAATCCAGTCGACGTCAGCTCTTCCCGCCCCCGCAGGTATATCGAACTCCGATTCAGAATTTAGCAGCTGCAGCCCGGATAGCGGAGTCGATTCAGCCTTCCTAGTCGGAGGCTGGCAGAGGCTTGCTGCAGATCAGAGCATTACTCCGGGCAGCAGGAAATCAGAATTCCGCTGTTTCTCAGTCGCGGAACAGGATTCACAACAGATCCGTTGTCGCAGACACAGTCCAGTCGGCTCACAGCCCGAGATCGCCCCCGAGGCGTGAGGGATGTGGAGACCGGCGTGACCAGTATGGGAACCATGAGCAGTATGATCACCGAGTCGATCGTGATGGTCGACGTCGAGTGCCCACGCCTCCCCCGAGGAGCGGGTCGTATGTGCCTCGCCAGCAGGATGACAGGCGCCCTCATAGTGGTGGGCGAAGGATTCTAGTCGACCCCAGAGGGCCAGGCTTTGACGCAAGATCCATTCTCATCCAGGGTTTGGTCGACAGGAACAGGGCTCACCGAGAAGGTCACGACAGAGATGCACCTACCAGTAGCAGAGTACATGTTTCGGGGCCAGAGTGCTTTAGTAGAGCCATCAGGGCCGCTGTGATTCCTCCCAACTTCAGGTTGGTGACTGGGGTCATTAAGTTCACTGTCGAGTCCAAGCCCGATACTTGGCTTGAGGATTACCGAGTGGCCGTCCAGATCGGCGGCGGCAATGATGAAGTGGCCATGAAGCACCTGCCTCTCATGTTGGAGGGCTCGGCCAGAGCATGGCTGAACCAGTTAGCACCTAACAGCATTTACACTTGGGAGGATCTCTCGCGAGTGTTTGTCACCACATTTGAAGGCACGTTCAAGCGACCGGCAGGGCTGACGGAACTGCGGTCTTGTGTACAAAAGCCGAATGAAACTTTGAGGGATTACATCCAGAGGTGGATCACATTACATCACTCGGTGGAGAATGTGCCTGACCACCAAGCAGTTTGTGCCTTCAAGGAAGGCGTCAAGTATAGAGAACTGAATTTGAAATTCGGTCGAACCAGGGATATGTCCCTGAATCGGATGATGGAGATTGCCACCAAGTACGCTAATGGCGAAGATGAGGATCGACTCAGGAGTGGCAAACTCAAGTCAGTCATCCAAGAAACCGGAGGTAATTCCAATCGGAAACAGAAGCGGAAAGCTGAGCCGGCGGCTCCCGGGGAAGCCTTGGCTTTAACCCAAGGAAAGTTTAAAGGGAAGCCTAAAGGGCCTTGGAACCCCAAAAAGGTTAAAGACCAGGACGGAAATGATGTGTTGGACTTGCCATGTCTCGTCCACACAAAGAAATATGAAGAGGGTAATTTCATTTACCCGAAACATACCACTCGGCAGTGTCGACTCTTGATACAGCAGTTCCAGGGCAAGCATCCCAAAGGAAAAGGAGTCAGACAAGGTCGAGGACAAAGAGGACAGTGACGACGGATACCCTCAAGTCAATTCCACCTTGATGATTTTTGCTGATGTTGAGAGCAAAATTCGACTGAAAGTCATCAACCGAGAGGTGAATATGGTTGCTCCGGCGACACCAAGTTATTTGAAATGGTCCCAGACTGCCATCACGTTCGACCAGTATGATCACCCGACGCATATTGCCACCCCAGGGAGGCAAGCTCTCGTGGTCGGCCCAGTGGTTGAAGGCACTCGACTGACCAAAGTCTTGATGGATGGTGGCAGTGGTTTGAACATATTGTATGCTGAGACGTTGAAAGGGATGGGCATTCCGATGTCCATACTCAGTGCCAGCAACATGAGTTTCCATGGAGTCATTCCTGGGACGAAGGCTGAATCACTCGGCCACATTGCTCTTGATGTGGTTTTCGGTGATTCCAAGAATTACCGCAAAGAGAAGTTGACATTTGAAGTTGTAGACTTCCAGAGTGCCTACCACGCTATTTTGGGCAGGCCGGCTTATGCACGCTTCATGGCCCGACCGTGTTATGTGTATCTCAAATTGAAGATGCCTGGCCCCAAAGGTGTGATCACTATTACGGGCAATCGGAAGAAAACGGAAGAATGTTTTCAGAAAGGTTCGAAGATCGCCGACGCTCAGATGGCAGTGGTGGAGTTGCAGGAATACCAGAAGACTGCTGACCCGAGTGATTTGTTGCGAGCCAAGAAGCCCGCTACGGAGTTAGCCTTTCAGTCGACTGGCGATACAAAGACAGCTCATATCCATCCGACCGACCCCAGCGCTGCTCCAACTCATATCTCGACAACACTCGACTCCAAATAGGAAGAAGCGCTCATCCAGTTCCTCCGTGAGAACTGGGAAATTTTCGCATGGAAGCCCTCTGACATGCCGGGTGTTCCCAGGGAGCTGGCTGAGCACCGCCTAAGAGTCGACTCAAAAATAAAACCTGTCAAGGAACATCTCCGACGGTCCGCCGTCCAGAAGAGAAAGGCCATTGGCGAAGAGGTAGCTCGGGTCTTAGCGGCAGAGTTCATCCGAGAAATCTACCACTCCGAGTGGCTCGCCAATGTTGTCATGGTCCCCAAGAAGGACAAGTCACTTCGCATGTGCATTGACTTTAAACATATCAATCGGGCCTACCCGAAAGATCATTTTCCTCTCCCCGGCATCAACCAGATAGTCGACTCGACTGCGGGATGTGAGCGACTGTCTTTTTTAGACGCCTATTCCGGGTACCATCAGATCCGTCTGTATGGACCTGACGAGATCAAAACAGCTTTCATCACTCCATTCGGGTGCTTCTGTTATGTTACCATGTCGTTCGGCCTCAAGAATGCCGGAGCCACATTCATGAGGATGATTCAGAAGTGTTTGCTCACCCAAATCAGTCGGAATGTGGAGGCGTACATGGATGATATTGTGGTCAAGTCACGGAAGGGTTCCGACCTGCTGACTGACCTTGCTGAAACCTTTTCCAACCTCAGAAGGTTTGATATCAAGCTTAATCCATCAAAATACACATTCGGGGTTCCTAGCGGAAAGTTACTCGGTTTTCTCGTTTCCGAACGGGGAATCGACGCCAATCCAGAAAAAGTCGGTACTATACTCCGAATGAAAAGTCTTGTGTGAGTGCACGATGTCCAGAAGCTTACTGGTTGCTTGGCCGCCCTAAGTCGATTCATATCTCGTCTCGGTGAAAAGGCATTACCTCTTTACCAATTGATGAAGAAGTCTGACAAGTTCGAGTGGACTCCTGAAGCTGACGCAGCGTTCGCAGAGCTCAAAGCTCTGCTCTCCACCCAACCGGTGCTTGCTGCCCCAATCAGCAAGGAGCCTTTGCTGCTTTACATTGCAGCCACAGGACAAGTCGTCAGTACGGTACTTACGGTCAAGCGGGAAGAAGAAGGGAAAACCTTCAAAGTTCAGCACCCAGTGTATTATATTTCTGAAGTCTTGACCCCATCAAAGCAAAGATATCCTAATTATCAGAAGCTCGTATATGGGATTTATATGACCACAAAGAAATTTGCCCACTACTTCTCTGATCATTCCATTACAGTTGTCAGCGACGCTCCGTTGTCAGAGATCTTGCATAACAGGGACGCAACTGGTCGAGTGGCAAAATGGGAGATTGAACTCCTTCCCCTAGATATCAAGTTTGAGGCAAAGAAAGCTATCAAGTCCCAGGCAATCGCGGATTTCATCGCCGAGTGGATTGAACAGCAACTGTCGACTCAGGTTCACTCGGAGCACTGGACCATGTTCTTTGACAGTTCCAAGATGCAAAATGGTTCCGGAGCCGGGGTGGTGTTGGTCTCCCCCAGAGGAGATAAACTCAGATATGTTCTTCAAATCCACTTTGATTCCTCTAACAAGGAGGTAAAATACGAAGCACTTTTATATGGGTTGCGTATGGCCATTTCACTCGGCGTCCGTCGCCTCATGGTCTATGGCGACTCAGATTTGGTGGTCAATCAAGTGATGAAGGAATGGGACGTCAGAAGTCCAGCCATGACTGGTTATTGCAATGCAGTGAGAAAGCTGGAGAAGAAATTCGAGGGGTTAGAGCTTCATCACATACCCCGACTGAAAAATCAAGCAGCTGATGATCTGGCAAAAATAGGTTCCAAAAGAGAAGCCATTCCCAGCAATGTGTTTTTGGAACACATCCACACACCATCAGTCCAGGAGGATCCCTTCACTGAAGAGGCCCCGCAACCAAAAGGTGCCACGGATCCGACTGAAGTTGAAGTTCCAGCTGTGGTTGACCTGATCATGGAAGTCTTGGTTATCACTCCTGTCTGGACAGAACCGTACATCGCATACATCCTAAGGAAAGAACTCCCAGAAGACAAAGAAGAGGCTCGACAGATCGTCCGTCGATCCAAGGCCTTTACAGTTATAAAGGGACAGTTATATAGAGAAAGCGCGACTGGGGTCGGCCAGAAGTGTATTACACCAGAAGAAGGTCAGATGATCCTTAACGATATCCACTCGGGGACCTGTGGTCATCATGCGTCCTCTCGGACCATTGTGGCTAAAGCATACCGAGCGGGGTTCTACTAGCCAAGAGCCAATGAGATGGTCAAAGAGATAGTCGACAAATGTGAAGGATGTCAGTATTACTCCAATATGCCACACAAGCCCGCGTTAGCCCTGAAAACCATACCACTCATCTGGCCTTTCGCTGTTTGGGGGATGGACATGGTTGGACCACTGAGAACAGGCAGGAGCGGCTTCACTCATGTGCTGGTAACAGTCGACAAGTTCACCAAATGGGTTGAAGCCAAGCCTATCAAGAATCTTGATGCTTGCACCGCTATCAGTTTCATCAGAGAGTTGGTATTCAGATATGGAGTTCCACACAACATCATCACCGACAACGGGTCAAACTTCGATTCAGACAAATTCAGGGCCTTTTGCGCCTCTCAGGGCACTCGGGTCGACTATGCTTTGGTCGCTCACCCCCAGTCGAATGGGCAAGCAGAAAGGGCAAACGACCTAATTCTCAAAGGACTGAAACCCCGATTGATGCGCGATCTCAAGCACGCAGCAGGTGCATGGGTTGACGAGCTTCCATCAGTCCTTTGGGGATTGAGGACAACCCCGAATCGATCGACCAGAAGAACCCCATTCTTTCTGGTCTACGGGGCCGAGGCAGTCTTACCGAGTGACCTGCTTCACAATGCTCCCAGAGTCGAGCTCTACTCAGAAGATGAAGCAGAACAAGCCCGGCAGGACGCAGTCGACCTCCTAGAAGAAGAAAGGGAAATGGCCTTGATTCGATCGACCATCTATCAGCAAGACTTGCGTCGATTCCATGTCAGAAACGTGAAGAGCCGAGCCTTCCAAGAAGGAGACTTAGTCCTCCGAGTGGATCAGCAGAAACCACACAAGCTCGCTCCTACCTGGGAAGGCCCCTTCATAGTCACCAGAGTCCTCCACAATGGAGCATACCACCTCTACAATGTCGATCGCCAGATTGATGAGCCACGAGCCTGGAATGCGGAGCTACTTCGCCCCTTTTATACTTGAATTCTCACTCGGATGAGATGTAATAAGAAAAACTCCTGTAGTTTATCAAAGACAAGAGCGTTATAATTTTCCCAGTGATTATTATTGTTTTTGTTTACGTAAGAAATCCCCCAGTGGGTGGCTTAGCTGCGAATCCGCTTCGCTTAAGTTTGTAAAAACAGTGTCCTACCGAGTGGCGAGCTAGCCTCCCACTCGGGGGCTTAGTTGCGAATCCGTTTCGCCTAAGTTTGAAAAAATCCTACCGAGCGGAGAGCAATCCTCCCACTCGGGGGCTTAGCTGCAGTCCAGTACTCGGCTAAGTTCTCCCACTCGGAGGCTTAGCTGTAGTCCAGCACTCGCCTAAGTTTGAAAAAATCCTACCGAGCGGAGAGCAATCCTCCCACTCGGGGGCTTAGCTGCAGTCCAGTACTCGCCTAAGTTCTCCCATTCGGAGGCTTAGCTGCAGTCCAGCACTCGCCTAAGTTTGAAAAAATCCTACCGAGCGGAGAGCAATCCTCCCACTCGGGAGCTTAGCTACAGTCCAGTACTTGCCTAAGTTCTCTCACTTAGAGACTTAGCTACAGTCCGGCACTTGCCTAAGTTTGAAAAAAAATTCTACCGAGTGGAGAGCAATCCTCCCACTCGGGGGCTTAGCTGCAGTCCAGAACTCGCCTAAGTACGAAACACATCTCATTCCTCAAGGACGACGAGGGGCAGGTCGACTGCCACCTTCTTCCGGGGAGCTTCGCCACAAATACAATGCACGATTCATCCCGCTCTATAGTAACGAAGTGCGGGTCGACTGCCACCTTCTCCTGGGGAGCTTCGCCACAAATACAATGCGCGATTCATCCCGCTCTACAGTAACAAAGTGTGGGTCGACTGCCACCTTCTCCTAGAGAGCTTCGCCACAAATACAAGACATGGGTCGACTGCTTCCCTCTCCCTCGGAGCTGCGCTGCGAATGCAAAAGTTGTCTCGAATGAAGAATGGGTTCACTCAGCAGGAGATTCATAAAGATATTCAACGGTAAACCAAGTTCGGGTAAATTCCAAAGGTTCTAGATCACAGATCGAAGTACTCGGGCATGCAGCCCGAAAAAGTTTAACGGTTACAAAAACCACTCGGCATTCCGAGGCAAATTTAAGGTGGGACATAAAAGTTTGTTCACTCCGCGGGAGGAGGGCTGGCAGGCTCAACGAACTCATCCAGGTCGACATCGTCGGCTATCCGAGTGGCTGCAGCGATGAAAGTCTCCATAAAGGTTCGGTAGCCATGCTTCTGGGTGTTGGCAAGCTTGATTGCTGCCAGTTTGTCCTGTCGCACCTCCTTGAAGTGGACACGAACCAAAGACAGAGCCACGTCAGCGCCACACCGAGCAGCAGACTTCTTCTACTCCTGCACTCGGTCGGGGATTTCATTTAGTCGAGTCATCAGGGACTCAATATCATTTTGGAGCACAGCCTCTAGCCAAAGTGTCGGGTCAATCCGCGACATGGCGACCTTCAGTCGAGCCAAATAGTCCACGGCACTGTTGATGCGAGATTCCAGACAGAGCAGATTCATGGTAGTTTCATCTTTCACGGGAGAGTTGATTGGATCCAAACCTGGTTCAATCCGCCCAGTCTCCTCTTCAAAGTTCGGGCAAAACTCTGCATTCATGATCCAAGGATAAGTCAATTTTCATACACTGAGTCGACACAAAAAAAATCAGTCGGAACAGAATGTGCACCTTCAAGCTTGATGAACAACTTATTGGTAAGACTTCTCAAATAGCTCTCTAGATCATCCCTCCTGCGAGTAATGCCTTCCATTTTCTCGCCCTGGATGAGATTCGCCTTCTTCCAGCGCGAGCACTCCTTGTTGGAGTCATTCAGAGTGGTCTTCAGCCTGGTATTCTCTTCTTCCAACTGGTCGACCGAAGCCAGCTTCTGGTCGGCCAGAGCGGTCTTGTCGTCAGCCTCCTTACGAGCAGTGGCCAAATCCTGATCCTTCTTTGCCAGAGCTTCTCTCAGTTTTTCTGCAAAGAAATGATGATCGATTCAGAAATAGCAGAAGGGTACTCAAGCCTAAAACTGACCAGTCGACAAACTCGTCTTACCTGCGGCGCCGTCTCTGACCTTTTGCAGCTCTGTCCTGGCCAGCTCCAAGTCAAGGTTCAGTTGAATCTGCTGCTTCTCCAAGTCAGCAAAGCGAGCTCCAAGATCACAAGATTTCTGAAATCAAAGGGGAGAAGTTATTTTTACAGCAAAAAACAACAAAGGCAATAAATACTAAGACTACGGTCGACTGCCCACGGTCCACCATAATCTCGGGGACTACACCCAGTGGTTGCACTTAGCGTGCCCCCACCGGTTCTGATCCCACTCGACCGGCCCGCCGAAGTCGAGTCCAAAAAAAAGGGGCAGAAAGAGAGAAAGTAGAACTCAGACTACAGTCGACTGCCAGCAGTCCACCGTAGTCTCGGGGACTACACCCAGTGGGTGCACTTAGCGTGCCCCCACCGGTTCTGATCCCACTCGACCAGACCGAGTGGAAGAGACAAACTACTAGTTTGGTTTATACATTCGGCAAAATACAAAGACTACAGTCGACTGCCAGCGGTCCACCGTAGTCTCGGGGACTACACCCAATGGGTGCACTCAGCGTGCCCCCACTAGTCCAAAAATTCAATCGACGCACCCAGTGGGTGTACAAACGCAAAGGTTTTCGGAAAGAATCTTCAGGTAGCATATCCTAACAGAACAAGCAGACCAACTAACCTGAACGTTGCTCTGGAGAGCCGAGCTGGCATCATAGGCGGCTTGGCTGGCGTCCCGCACCGTCTTCATCTTCTCCATCATAATGCCCGCCTGGCGTATGGCTTCCCTAGCAGCATTCACCTCGTCCTCTAGGACATGATGGGTCGCAAAAAGTGAAGGCGGGTCGACAGGGGATCGAGCAGTCGACGAAGAAGGCAAGGCACTCGACAGTGGCTCGACGAAGGTAACAGAACCCCGATTGACATCGCCAGTGTGCTGAACGACTGGATCCGCCCTTGGCGTCGACTGTAGCGCCTCACTTACAGGAGCTCGCCTATTCTTCCTCGTCAAAGGCCTCTCGGACTCTTCATCATCATCAGGGAGGTCAATAATGTTGGGAGCTGTGCAAAGTTCAATTGCCAAAATCACGTCACCCAATGATGCACATTGCAGTTAAATTGACCGAGTAAAGATAGTATGGCAGAAATCATACCCGGATTATAAGTGACCGCATCCTCCATCACCTCATCATCATCCCTGTAAGCTGAGGTCCCGGAAGTGGCAGCGCTGACAATTCCAAAGTTCATCCAGTCAAAACAAGAAAAACAAACAGCGCGGAGCGTCGAGTGAATACAAAGAGAGACACTCACGCGGAGGCGACGGGGATATCAATCTTGATCTTCGGCAACGCCTTCCGAGTCCTCGGCTCTGCAACTTTGGGGTGTTTTGGCGCCTTCTCAGTCGGGGTTGGTGAGGAGATCCGAGGACGCTCGAAGACTGACCAGCCTGAGTAGTTGCCTTGTCGCAGGCACTCGGCCGTTCTTGGTCGAGCTTGGATCGCCTCTTCCTGTGAGGGGGCGACTCGACTTCTTCTCCATCACTTGAGTCGTCGCTTCCTCCATCCCCTTCACCATCGGAAGTCCACTCGCCATTGTCGCCGCCACTCTCCTCGCCTTCCAGTGCTTGCTCTTGCTCCCCATTGGACATTGAATACATTTCAATAATAGCCTGAAAGGAAGCAGGGAGAACAAAGTCAGTCGACGCAATATAGGCAGCTGCGCGAGTGAATTCAGATTACAAGCAAAAACTCAGAATCAGACATGCTCTGGTGCATGAGATTGGTCGAATGGGGGAACTCTCCTAGCTCCCCTGGGATTGTCCTTGTTCCCGGTAATGCCCGACAGCCACTTCTCCAGTGTGTCGTCGTCGACCTCCTCCGGGTGGATCCGAGTGGATTCTTCAAGACCCGAATACATCCACCTCGGATGGTCTCGAGCTTGAAGAGGCTGGATGCACCGCTGAAGGAAGACCTCCAAGAGATCCATACTAGTGACCCCGTCACGAATAAGCTGGACCACTCGATCGACCAACAGCTTCACGTGTGCCTTATCCTCCAGGAGCACCTTCAAAGGGGAGGGTTTCTCCACCCGGTCCATGGTAAAGGGAGGGAGGCCAGTCGATTGCCCTGGCGTCGACTGGTCTTTACAGTAAAACCAGGTCGACTGCCATCCGCGAACCGAGTCAGGAAGAATCATGGCCGGAAAGGAGCTTTTCCCTCTCGTCTGGATGCCAAGACCCCCACACATCTGGATCACTTGGGTCCTCTCATCACTCGGATTAGCCTTTTTCACTGTTTGGGAGCGACAAGTGAAAATATGCTTGAAAAGACCCCCAGTGAGGCCGGCAACCCAGGAAATTCTCACACAAAGAAATGAAAGCGGCGAGATAAACGATCGAGTTGGGGGTAAAATGGTGGAGTTGTGCCCCAAAGAAGTTCAGAAACCCTCGAAAGAAAGGGTGAGGAGGCAAGGAAAATCCACGGTCGACATGGGTGGCAAGAATAACACTCTCACCTTCCCGAGGTTGCGGCTCAAATTCCTTCCCCGGAAGCCGCGCCGAGTCATAGGGGATCAGCCCCCCTTCGGCCAGGTCGTCGAGGTCTTCTTGGGTGATCCTCGAGTGGATCCAGTCGCCCTGGATACAGCCCCTCGGCAGGCCGGTCCGTGAGGAAGATCCGCCCCGGCTGGTCGCCTTCCCCTTCGACCTCGCCGTCGCCTTCTTTGACCGCTCCAGAGCCGCCGTCTTCTCCTTCACCATTGTCGCCGGCGAGACGCGTACGAAGCGGTGATGCTGGGGCGAGAGCGAGTGCAGCAGAGGGGCGTGAAGGGGAGAAGAGGAAATGGGAACGCACTGTTCGGGAGATCCTGGTCCAACGCCTTATATGAGGCCGCTTCCGAGTGGCTGACGGGTAGGCCCGGGTGGCTCTGTCAAATCCCGTAACGATCGCGCGTGTGGTACGTGGCGAAAAAGGCGGCGTGGGGATTGAGGCGTATCCGCTCTATCCCATTCGATTACTGCGGCCTCCCTCGTCCCGCGCGCTTCCCAAAATTCGGATCCCACGAAATCTGTGGGCAGCAAACAAACTTGTCAGGCTAAAAGATCTCCTCCGCACCGTCACTCGGAGCCTTACAAGTGAAGAAACTCACTCGATGAAGAATTAAGAATGGATCAAGGCGACTGAAAAGGAAGTTGCTGTCATCACTCAAGTCCATTGATCCGGAACAAGATATGCTCACGGCATGAAAAATGAGTCGGAGAGTTTCTCAACTCCTTCCCCACTCAAACCTCGATCCATTCGGGGGATGATGATGAAGGTATGTACCTAGGGTAGGGTCATGGACCTGTCCTAACTGCCCTACCCAAGGACATCTCTAGAAGAAACCACCTTTCAATCGACTTGGAGGTGTTCCACTCGACAGACTCGAAGACGCTTGACCAAGAAGCAATCACTCGACCAAAATCCAACCACTTGACGGCCAGGAGACCTGAAGTCACTCCGCACGCTAACGGTCGGTCATTAAGTAGCTTTTATGGTCATCATAGCACTTTATTACTAGCGTTGCCAGTAATGCCCTGCCTTAATGTACATTGAACCCTTTGTAATGTGGGCTGGCCGGGGTCCTGGCGCACTCTATATAAGCCACCCCCCTCCTCCGAGACAAGGGTTCGCACCTCAGTAACTAATACTCACACAATCCAGTCGACCGCCTCCGGGCTCCGAGACGTAGGGCTATTACTTCCTCCGAGAAGGGCCTGAACTCGTAAACCTTGCGTGCTTACAACTTATCAATAGCTAAGATCTTGCCTCTCCAAACTTACCCCCTACACTACTGTCAAACTTAGAACCATGACAGAACCCTCCTTGCAATGCCGAAAACAACACTGCGCGCCGGACTCATCGTCATTGAAGCCTGGTTCAGGGGCTACTGAGGTAGTCCTGGATTAGGGGGTCTCCGGACAGCCAGATTATATCCTTTGGCCGGACTGTTGGACTATGAAGATACAAGATTGAAGACTTCGTCCCGTGTCCGGATGGGACTCTACTTGGCGTGGAAGGCAAGCTAGGCAATATGGATATGTATATCTCCTCCTTTGTAACCGACCTTGTGTAACCCTAGCCCCCTCCGGTGTCTATATAAACTGGAGGGTTTTAGTCCATAGGACAACATACAATCATACCATAGGATAGCTTCTAGGGTTTAGCCTCTCCGATCTCATGGTAGATCAACTCTTGTACTACTCATATTATCAAGAATAATCAAGCAGGACATAGGGTTTTACCTCCATCAAGAGGGTCCGAACCTGGGTAAAACATCATGTCCCCTGCCTCCTGTTACCATCCGCCTTAGACACACAGTTCGGGACCCCCTACCCGAGATCCGCTGGTTTTGACACCGACAAGTGGAAAGATGGATGAACTTATGAAATTATTTGCTAATAAGAGTGTTTCTTCTGATCCTAATGATATGCCCTTGTCTACTTTGATTGAGAATAATAATGAATCTATGGATGTGAATTTTGTTGGTAGGAACAATTTTGGTAACAACGCATATAGAGGAAATTTCAACCCTAGGCCTTATCCTAGTAATTCCTCTAATAATTATGGTAATTCCTACAACAATTCTTACGGAAATTATAATAAGATGCCCTCTGATTTTGAATCTAATATTAAAGAATTTATTACTTCGCAAAAGAATTTTAATGCTATGATTGAAGAAAAATTGCTTAAGATTGATGATTTTGCTAGGAACGTTGATAGAATTGCTCTTGATGTTGATTCTTTGAAACTTAGATCTATTCCACCTAAGCATGATATCAATGAGTCTCTCAAAGCCATGAGAATTTCCATTGATGAGTGCAAAGAAAGAACCGCTAAGATGCCTTTATAAGAGCGTGTTCTTCTAGTTCCTATGAAAATAATGATGAAGATCTAAAAGTTATTGATGTGTCCCCTATTAAATCTTTGTTTTGCAATATGACTCTTGATAATGATGGGACTGAATATGATCCACCTTTACCTAGAAGGCATTCTAAGAATTCAGAATTTGTTGATCTTGATGCTAAATTTGATAAAAGTGGGATTGAAGAAATTAAAACCCTAGATGTTGCTAAACCCACTATTATGGATTTCAAGGAATTTAACTATGAAAATTGCTCTTTGATTGATTGTATTTCCTTGTTGCAATCCGTGCTAAATTCTCGTCATGCTTATAGTCAAAATAAAGCGTTTACTAAACATATTGTTGATGCCTTGATGCAATCTTATGAAGAAAAACTTGAATTGGAAGTTTCTATCCCTAGAAATCTTTATGATGAGTGGAAACCAACTATTAAAATTAAAATTAAATATCATGAGTGCAATGCTTTATGTGATTGGGGTGCTAGTGTTTCCATGATTCCAAAGACTTTGTGTGATTTGTTAGGTTTCCGTGATTTTGATGATTGCTCTTTAAACTTGCACCTTGCGGATTCCACTATTAAGAAACCTATGGGAAGGATTAATGATGTTCTTATTGTTGAAATTAGGAATTATGTTCCCGTAGATTTTATTGTTCTTGACATAGATTGCAATCCTTCATGTCCTATTATTCTTGGTAGACCTTTCCTTAGAACGATTGGTGCAATTATTGATATGAAGGAAGGAAATATTAGATTCCAATTTCCATTAAGGAAAGGCATGGAAATCTTTCCTAGAAAGAAAATTAAATTACCTTATGAATCTATTATGAGAGCCACTTATAGATTGCCTACCAAAGATGGCAATACCTAGATCTATTCTTGCTTGTTATGCCTAGCTAGGGGCGTTAAACGATAGCGCTTGTTGGGAGGCAACCCAATTTTATTTTTATTCCTTAATTTTTGCTCCTGTTTAGTAATAAATAATTTATCTAGCCTTTGTTTTGGTTGTGTTTTTTGTATTTAATTAGTGTTTGTGCCAAGTAGAACCGTTGGGAAGACATGGGGAAAGTCTTGTTGAACTTGCTGTAAAAAACAGAAACTATAGCACTCACAAGAACTGTTGCCTTTTTTATTTGGAAAGTGATATTTAGTTAATTCTTTTTTCATATGATTAATAGATAAATTCCTCACGTCCCGAAATTTATTTTAGAATTTTTGGGGTTCCAGATCGTGCGCTATCTGCAGATTACTACAGACTGTTCTGTTTTTGACAGATTCTGTTTTTCGTGTGTTGTTTGCTTATTTTGATGAATCTATGGCTAGTAAAATAGTTTATAAACCATATAGAAGTTGTAATACAGTAGGTATAACACCAATATAAATAAAGAATGAGTTCATTACAGTACCTTGAAGTGGTCTTTTATTTTCTTTCGCTAATGGAGCTCACGAGATTTTCTACTTTAAGTTTTGTGTTGTGAAGTTTTCAAGTTTTGGGTAAAGATTTGATGGATTATGGAACAAGGAGTGGCAATAGCCTAAGCTTGGGGATGCCCATGGCACCCCCAAGATAATATAAGGACACCTAAAAGCCAAAGCTTGGGATGCCCCGGAAGGCATCCCCTCTTTCGTCTACTTCTATCGGTAACTTTACTTGGAGCTATATTTTTATTCGCCACATGATATGTGTTTTGCTTGGAGCGTCTTGTATGATTTGAGTCTTTGCTTGATAGTTTACCACAATCATCCTTGCTGTACACACCTTTTGAGAGAGCCATACATGATTTGGAATTTGTTAGAATACTCTATGTGCTTCGCTTATATCTTTTGAGTTATATAATTTTGCTCTAGTGGTTCACTTATATCTTTTAGAGCACGGTGGTGGATTCGTTTTATAGAAACTATTGATATCTCATGCTTCACTTAGATTATTTTGAGAGTCTTAATAGCATGGTAATTTGCTTAAAATCCTAATATGCTTGGTATATAAGATTAATAATAAAACTTTCTTATGAGTGTGTTGAATACTATGAGAAGTTCGATGCTTGATAATTGTTTTGAGATATAAAGATGGTGATATTAAAGTTGTGCTAGTTGAGTAGTTGTGAATTTGAGAAATACTTGTGTTGAAGCTTGTGATTCCCGTAGCATGCACGTATGGTGAACCGTTATGTGATGAAGTCGGAGCATAATTTATTTATTTATTGTCTTCCTTATGAGTGGCGGTCGGGGATGAACGATGGTCTTTTCCTACCAATCTATCACCCTAGGAGCATGCGTGTAATACTTTGCTTTGATAACTTGTAGATTTTTGCAATAAGTATATAAGTTCTTTATGACTAATGTTGAGTCCATGGATTATACGCACTCTCACCCTTCCACCTTTGCTAGCCTCTCTAATACCGCGCGCCTTTCGCCGGTATTATACACCCACCATATACCTTCCTCAAAACAGCCACCATACCTACCTATTATGGCATTTCCATAGCCATTCCGGGATATATTGCCATGCAACTTTCCACCGTTCTGTTTATTATGACACACTCCATCATTGTCATATTGCTTAGAGTGATCATGTAGTTGACATCGTATTTGTGGCAAAGCCACCATTCATAATTCTTTCATACGTGTCACTCTTGATTCATTGCATATCCCGGTACACCGCCAGAGGCATTAATATAGAGTCATATTTTGTTCTAAGTATCGAGTTGTAATTGTTGAGTTGTAAGAAAAATAAAAGTGTGATGATCATCATTATTAGAGCATTGTCCCAGTGAGGAAAGGATGATGGAGACTATGATTCCCCCACAAGTCGGGATGAGACTCCGGACGAAAAAAAAGAGAAATAAAAGAGGCCATAAAAAAAGAGAAAAGGCCCAAATAAAAAAATGAGAGAAAAAGAGAGAAGGGACAATGTTACTATCCTTTTACCACACTTGTGCTCCAAAGTAGCACCATGATCTTCATATTAGAGGTCTCTCATGTTATCACTTTCATACTAGTGGGAATCTTTCATTTTAGAACTTGGCTTGTATATTCCAATGATGGGCTTCCTCAAAATGCCCTAGGTCTTCATGAGCAAGCAAGTTGGATGCACACCCACTTAGTTTCTTTTTGAGCTTTCATATACTTATAGCTCTAGTGCATCCGTTGCATGGCAATCCCTACTCACTCACATTAATATCTATTGATGGGCATCTCCATACCCCGATACGCCTAGTTGATGTGAGACTATCTTCTCCCTTTTTGTCTTCTCCACAACCACCATTCTATTCCACCTATAGTGCTATGTCCATGGCTCATGCTCATGTATTGCGTGAAAATTGAAAAAGGTTTGAGAATGTCAAAAGTATGAAACAATTGCTTGGCTTGTCATCGGGGTTGTGCATGATTTAAATATTTTGTGTGGTGAAGATAGAGCATAGCTAGACTATATGATTTTGTAGGGATAACTTTCTTTAGCCATGTTATTTCAAGAAGACATAATTGCTTTGTTAGTATGCTTGAAGTATTATTATTTTTATGTCAATATGAACTTTTGTCTTGAATCTTTCGGATCTGAATATTCATACCACAATTAAGAAGAATTACATTAAAATTATGCCAAGTAGCACTCCGCATCAAAAATTCTATTTCTATCATTTACCTACTCCAGGACGAGCAGGAATTAAGCTTGGGGATGCTTGATACGTCTCCAACGTATCTATAATTTTTGATTGCTCCATGCTATATTATCTACTATTTTGGACATTATTGGGCTTTATTATCCACTTTTATATTATTTTGGGGACTAACCTATTAACCGGAGGCCCAGCCCAGAATTGATGTTTTTGCCTGTTTTAGGGTTTCAAAGAAAAGGAATATCAAACGGAGTCCAAACGGAATGAAACCTTCGGGAACGTGATTTTCTCAACAAACAAGACCCGGGAGACTTGGACCCTATGTCAAGAAAAGAAAGAGGAGGCCACGAGGTAGGGGGCGCGCCCACCCCCACCATGCGTGCCCTCCAACCTCGTGGGCCCCTTGTTGCTCCACCGACGTACTCCTTCCTCCTATATATACCTACGTACCCCCAAACGATCAGATACAGAGCCAAAACCCTAATTCCACCGCCGTAACTTTCTGTATCCACGAGATCCCATGTTGGGGCCTGTTCCGGAGCTCTGCCGGAGGGGGCATCGATCACGGAGGGCTTATACATCAACACCATAGCCTCTCCAATGAAGTGTGAGTAGTTTACCTCAGACCTACGGGTCCATAGTTATTAGCTAGATGGCTTCTTATCTCTTTTGGATCTCAATACAATGTTCTCCCCCTCTCTCGTGGAGAACTATTCGATGTAATCTTCTTTTTGCGGTGTGTTTGTTGAGACCAATGAATTGTGGGTTTATGATCATGTCTATCTATGAATAATATTTGAATCTTCTCTGAATTCTTTTATGTATGATTGGTTATCTTTGCAAGTCTCTTTGAATTATCAGTTTGGTTTGGCCTACTAGATTGATCTTTCTTGCAACGGGAGAAGTGCTTAGCTTTGGGTTCAATCTTGCGGTGTCCTTTCCCAGTGACAGTAGGGGCAGCAAGGCACGTATTGTATTGTTGACATCAAGGATAACAAGATGGGGTTTTCTTCATATTGCATGAGTCTATCCCTCTACATCATGTCATCTTGCTTAAGGCGTTACTCTGTTTTTAACTTAATACTCTAGATGCATGCTAGATAGCGGTCAATGAGTGGAGTAATAGTAGTAGATGCAGGCAGGAGTCGGTCTACTTGTCTCGGACGTGATGCCTGTATACATGATCATACCTAGATATTCTCATAACTATGCTCAATTCTGTCAATTTCTCAACAGTAGTTTGTTCACCCACCGTAGAATACTTATGCTCTCGAGAGAAGCCACTAGTGAAACCTATGGCCCCCGGGTCTATCTTTATCATATTGATCTCCTACTACTTAGTTATTTCCTTTGTTATTTACTTTGCCTTTATTTTACTTTGCATCTTTATCATAAAAATACCAAAAATATTATCTTTATCATATCTATCAGACCTCACTCTCGTATGTGGCCTTATAGGGATTGACAACCCCTATTTGCATTGGTTGCGAGGATTTATTTGTTTTGTGCAGGTACGAGGGACTCGCGCGTAGCCTCCTACTGGATTGATACCTTGGTTCTCAAAACTAAGGGAAATACTTACGCTACTTTGCTGCATCAAATTCCCTTGCTTTCTCTACATCTTGGAATCGCATCTTTAGTCTTGGTATTAGATAAGCCGGGAGATCCGGTGTCTGCAGAAAAAGGAAAAATAATCCAAACATCACGTTAAAATGTTGTTTATGAACTTGTTATCCTAGAGGGAGTAGAAAAATTGCAGATAATATTAGATGCGTGTATAAATATTTTTGTTTTCACTTACGTGCGTGTATGATCGCAACTCCACCGGAGTCTGCTGGTGTCCCTCTGGGATGGGCACGGCGGAGTAATCATAGCAGGATGCAGGAGTGGATCACGAGGAGGAAGGAGGGCTGAAGATGGCCTCTCTCTTGTTTGTGTCCTTTTTGCTTGAGGTGGTTGCGGAGGCATTGCGAT
Source organism: Triticum aestivum (assembly GCF_018294505.1). NCBI lineage: Eukaryota > Viridiplantae > Streptophyta > Magnoliopsida > Poales > Poaceae > Triticum > Triticum aestivum. The sequence goes on from NC_057806.1 coordinate 453,181,429, forward strand.
CCTGGTCTTAGTTTGCTCTCTTGTTTTGTGAAGCAATCCATGTACCTTATGTCCCGTACAATTCTGACTTGTAGCAACAGCAGGAGGATCCAACGGTGGTGGTGTGTAGAGCACTCTCCTCCGTGTGTGTATTCCTGTTGGATTTGTCCTGGGATCCGATTTAGTTGCTTCGCTCTGGCATTGATGAGGCACACCAGGATAACCTCCAGAGTTACACGCAGGACTTGAGCTAACCCCCTCCTCCATCGGCGTGCTTGGGAGTCTGCTGGTGGATACAAAGAATCCGCGTGGGATTTCCGGCGTCACCCAATTAGGTGGAGGCGCAAAGTTGTGCAGATAGGGCTGTGACCCAACATCTTGGAAGTCTCCATGTGTTTCGGGTGTCATCCATTTTTGGTCTGGAGCAGGTTGGTAATGTTGTTGGTGCATTTGAGGTGTGACCCATTGAGGGGGTGGTGCAACGCGTACAGGCTTAGGATTGTGTACTTGCTATTGGGAACTTCTAAGCTTCTTCATGTGTCTCTCGTCTTGCTGAAATAAATGAAAAAATTGTCTATTAGCACACAAGTTACATCTGCCTATCCCTTTGTAAGTGAACCGAGCATTATTCATAGCCTGAACTTCTATTATAAAAGTGGTGTCCATGTACATATTTTTCCCCTTGGACAGGCATCACACTCTTAACTGAGCTGAGGATCTGCCAATACTTTTGTACCTGAACTAAGCACCCTTCACAGAATGAACCTCACATTCTGTTAATTCTACACTATTTGATTACTTATATGTACCTGAACTGAGCACTCTCCACAACCTGAACTTCTTGTTTTGCATAGGGGAAATACTGTCTACAGTTAAAAAACCTGAACCTTGATGAGTTTGAATGGTTGAACCACTAGTGCATAACAACCTGACCTTCATGTGATCACATGAAGGTCAGGTTACATACCAACCTGAACTCTAGCACACTAAATAGTTGAACTTCACATGGCTTTTCACATGTGAATGCAGGCAAATTTTCTATTGTTTGTAGCCTGGACTGAGGCTCACAAACTACCTGAACTTCACATGGCTGTAAGCAGGCAGATTTTAAAAAAGCTTTTTGTATCCTGAATTGATGCTCACACACCACCTGAACTTCATGTGGCTGTAAGAAAATAACAAACAGAAGGAAGAAGTTCAACCATACCCCGGCTAGAAGTTCGGCCAACCTTTTTCCAACAGCTGATAGGCCACCTTGAGAGCAATTTGTCGGAGAGCTAGGAGAGGAACCACACGACAATCCATGTCTTTCATAGGGCGCGAAGTTCACTTGCATGAAGCAAGAAGGTCGGGTAAGGGAAGATTGAAGGAGTTCGCAAGATTAGGGAGGAAATTCATATACCGTTCTTAGATTTGAAGGCGCCACCGATGCGGCCTCCACCGCTGAGATGCTTCCTTGGGCGCGCTGTTCGCCGTAGGTTGCGCCTTGGCCGTCATGAGCACTGCTAAGCCGTCGGGCGGTGACGATGGACCGAGGAGGAGGCTTTCGGAAGTCCATGGCTGTTAGTGGCAGAAAGTCCGGCGGCTTCGCCGCCTCCAGGCGACGCGGGCTCCCTCGCACCGGCGGTTAGGTAGGAGGTGGAGTCGGAGGGGGCGAAGCTCGATCCGGTTGGCCAGGATCTTGAGAAGGAGGGGAGGCGCTGGATCCGGCGGATTTTCGGCGGGTGAATCACGGCGGAGGTCGGGGATCGAGGGGAGGAGAGGGGGGTTGGGGAGGGGTGGCGGGATCGGCGTCCAGGTGGGATTCTGTCGGGCCAGGCCGGCAGTTCCGGGAAGTTCGGGAACCTTTCTTCGGGCCCTATATAGGGCTGCTGTGATCCAAATAACTATTCTAATCCTGGGATTAGAATAGTGATGTCCTATATACATATGCTATTCACCATCCTGGGTGAGGAATAGTTATTCTTCACCCTCCTCTATTTTACCATCAATGCACCGTAATTTTACGTTTCATAAGTTTTATCTTATTTCCAACGTAAAAAGAGACCGTAAGAAAATATATAATCGTCGTAAAAAATATTTTATATTATGTAAAATTACAAACGTAAAAACATAGTGTAAAATACACATAAACTGCAAATTTTCTTGTCTTATGACCTATATTTTTATTTTCTTATGCCAAGTTTTACGTAGTGAATCAATAAGAATGTAACTATTTGAATTCCAAACGTAATTTAATTATAAAATCATCGTAAGATTACCTCGGGTGAAGAATAACTTATTCTGCACCCTGAGTGATGAATAGTGATATATATATAGGGTAACGCTATTCTAAGCATGAGTGTAGAATAACTTATTCTACACCCCCTAATAACGCTATGTACAAAATCTAGTAAAACAGTTTACAAAATGTAGTAATTTGGAAAATATTTTTTATTATCTAAGTTTGTAATTTACTATATTTTACAAAAAATATTATATTTTGTATGTATCATTACTGAGATGTAGAATAAGCTATTCTACATTTATGCTTAGTTTAGCATTACTCTATTAATAACCCTGGGTGAAGAATCAGTAATTTTTCACCCCGGTCGACCAACCGAGCCAGACTACCTAGCCCGGTCGCACGGCTCAACGAAACCACCACGGCTCCATCGGTTGCCGCTGCACCAATGTAAAATTTTATAGAGGTAAATACACCAGAGGTCTTAAAACTTGCGTGCGGCGGTCACTTTGGTGCACAAAGTTGTAAAATACGTGTTTGTGGTCACTAAACTTGCGAGACCGTTCAAATACAGTCACTCTCACCATACGCATGCGTATCCGTAGACGCCAGCATGGCACAGGCCCGCTGTCAGCCACCGTAATTGCTCTTGTATGATAGATTTGTAGAAAAGCCCGCAGTTCTTTTTTTATTTACATAGGAGCCCTTAAAATAAGAAAAATAGTGGGGCGGCAGGGTTCCATACTTGGACATACTGCTAAGTGGCACGATTGAACAACCACCACGCCAACAGTATCATGTGTTTACTTTGCACTACTATATTAAACTGTATATCCTATTCGGGTGGACCCAAAAAGTGATAATGAAGAAATTTATGTCTTCTAATAATAAGAATGCAAAGTGCAACCGGTGGGTTCGAACCTGTGACATGGAGATTCACTCGCGCAGAAGCTAACCACCAAGCAACTGCGACATGTGATGTAATTTAGAGATAGACAATGTATATGTATTTATCACTCTTGTTCTCTGTAAGTATGTGCCATTTTAAAAAATGTTTAAACATTGTAAAAAATGTTCGTGTAATTCAAAATATGTTCATGCAATAGAAAAACTACGCGAACAGTTTTTTGAACCATGCGAGCATAATTGTACATTGTGTAAAACTCACATTTTTTTTGAAATGTGTCAACATTTTTTAAATGCAATGTACATTTCTTAATTTACATGAATATTTTTTACAGTTTTTAAACATTTTTATAAATGCCATGTAGTTTTTTTAACGCACGTACATATTTTGAATTGCACAAACAATATTATTTGAAAATAATACATGAACAATTTTTTCTGATCCACGAATTTCGCAAATAAAACGAATAGGTGTTATTATGAATATTTAAAAACTATTTGTGTTATTATTATGCAAACATTTTTATAATTCATAAGTATTATTTTAGAATAATACATGAAAATTATTTGAAATTATCTTATTAATGGCATTATAATTTGCATACTATCTACAAATTTCTGAAAAATAAACAAGTGCAAAATGGGTCGCCGGACCACAGCCCATTTCTGTTCCATGAGCGCTTCCGTTTTTGTACATTAATTTTAGTTACTCTTAATAGCTGTCTACAGATGTATGGCGCAGTTTGTGTGACCTGTATTGTACTAGCATTAGGTCGGGGTTCGAGATCTGGTAGTTAAACTTTTTGTCCCATCGATTGTTGATTTTTATTGCATAGAAGAAGAAGAAGAAGGAGTTTTGTGCAAAAATGCGTCCATGTGTCATTGACAGTGGGCCCATGCCATGCTGTCATCGACGGATACGCTCGCGTACAGAGAGAGTGACTGTATTTAAACAGTCTTGCAAGTTTAGTGACCACAAACACGTATTTTACAACTTTATGCACCAAAGTAACCGTCGTGTGCAAGTTCTAAGACCACTGGTATATTTACCTCAATTTTATACCCCTGAAAAGAACGGCCCACTTCTCCCACTCCCCTCTCCGATTCTAATCAGGAGCGGAGAGGACGAGGCGTGCGACGATGCGAGGGGCGGTTCACCATGGTGTCGGCGTCGGCTCAGCGTCGTGATGCTCGTCGGCGTGGTGACCGGCGCGTGGGCTCGGCATCTATGCCGGTTGGCCGAGCCGTGTGCAGAGGCGTCGGTACTGCTTGGCGGTAGGGCTTCTTCATGATGCGCAGGCATCCCCTCCCATCACGGCGGTCCCAAGCACATCTTTCTCCCCTCCCCCGCCGCTACCTTCCGGCCAGCAAGAGCACCGCCGTCCTAGGTACCCTGTGCTTCCACCAGGTATAGTGCGACCCCCCGCTGCCGACGCCACTGCAGGTTCTGCCTCCAACCTTCGCGAGCAAGCAATCGTGTTTCCCTCTCAGCCGCGTACTCCTCAACAGCGCCCCTCTAGTTCTTCCCTGACCCCAACGCTGATTTCAGTCTGCTTTAAAAAAAACACCGATTTCAGTCTCGTACATGCCTGGAAGCTACTTGGGCTGCACAGTCGTCTAATCCATTATAGGTCAATATGTATGGTTATATACACAGTCGGTACTCTTATATCTAGTTTTGTAATTATTCTTGTTCCATTTGTTGATTGAAATGTCCCTAGCTGCCTGCATAAATTTTCCTCAAAGCACATCATTTGGTGCTCGCTAATGGAAAATTGTCCCAGTTTGTGACTTTGTGCCCATCAGCTGTTTGTGTAAATTCCTAGATCAAAATCATTTATGTGATACTATTACATTTTAGCTGGAGATGAATCATGCTTCAAAAACAATACACTATACACTGACGTGATATAAAATTGTAGGTATTTATTTACTTAGAAGGGGAAGATAAAATAGGAAGTGGGTTATGGTACTCCATTCCATTAGTAATTTTCTCTGAGGAAGGTACTGAAATCAGTTTAATATATAACATTCGAGAGTATGCATCGAATTCTTTTAATCATCTCAAGTTTTTGAATTCAGCAAATGCACACCAGGGGAGGAACTGTACCTGGTATTACATGACACTCTTCCTCAGTTATGATGTAATAAGGAGGCATCTACCCATCAACACTTTAATAAAATGAAAACTTCTGAATAGATAATGTGAAGAACAGTAGATTGTGGCGGTCGCACATAAAAGAGTCATATAGTGGCAAGACAGATTACATAATTTAAGTAATGGATAATAGTTAGTTTGCTCTTTTAATACAGCAGTTCCATTGATGACCTAATAGTATAACCAGGCAGTAAAGATAAAGCTGTAAGGAACAGTTCATACTTCACGTGTTTCCCTTTTTAATCGAGCTCTGCGTTTCAAGTTTACAACTCAGATTTTGATGTAATTTTCACAGGGTTAAAAATAATGGTGTCCTCCATAAGACTAGAAGATGTGTTTAATAAGGTTGTACAACCATCAACTTTTGGGCTATTCTGAATTTCTGATTTTTAATAAATTTGCGACCTTTTTTATTTTCAGATTGTGTTAATGTTTTCAAAGTTAAGATCTGTGTATTTGATTTTGATTTTGATTTTGTCCCCAAATTTAGGTGAAGCTCTACATTAGAATGATGATTCTTGAAAGAATTTTTTTGGAATTCATATACTGTTCCTGCACATTTTCTTTAGAACAGGATAATACATTTCTTGACACCTAGCTGATGCCATCATAGGTTCATTCTAGTTTCCGCTTTTGTTCCTTCGAATTGGCTACCTATCTGATGGTCAAGTCTTTACACGCTATTACAAAGGCGGCTCAAGATGGTGTCAAGTCTCCCAATCTATATCGGTCGTTTGAGGGAGTGAGACGGTGCTGTTGATCCCTGTCGTCGCTATAGTGAGTTGTGTCTATCATCGCTTGCAAATCCTAATTCCTTTGAAGTGCTGATTGCCAAACCAAATTATTTCAGTGCACACTTTCGTTATTTTGATACCAATGCCAAGTAGGAGCCGCATAAATAGCTTGTCTGCCAGTTTATTTAGCAACCTATTTTGACAGTTTGGCAATAAAGACCGGAATAAATTAGCTGTTTACGTACAGCCTTAGAAGTTGATCAACTCATTAAATTCTGATTAGTTGTGCTCAAGTCCTGAATGAGATGATTCTTTCGCCTTTCAATCAACTGTTCGGTTCATATGAATATCTCTGTTGCAATAGTCAGTTTCAGCATTCATTATTCTATTTCTGGAACAGATCTCTGCTTCAAATGCTTCTGCATTTAAAGATGTCCAGTTACAACATTTTGAGGACTATCATTGGAAGTTGTTTTATGATGTACGTGCAAGGAGAAAACAGTAGCAAATAATTTTGCGGAGGGAAGAATTTCCGATGGAGACCATGCCGCTGGGTAGTGCACCCACCAAAGAGATTTCCCCACCAAAATAATGTGACTGAAGAGGAGGCGAACTCTGTCCTCAACGAACTGATGTAGCTCGGCAAATCTGATAAAAAAATTGCTTTCTTGTTGATGATGGTAATCATGTTCCTAGAAATCTATTATGTTAGTCATTCTTCCCTGTTGGTTCATCTGTACAAGTTTATACCCAGATGCATATGGACCTCCATTCAGTCTCTCTCTCTCTCTCTCTCTCTCTCTCTCTCTCTCCCCCTCCCTCCCTCCCTCTCTCTCTCTCTCTCTAAGTATTAAAAGGTCAGCTCATGTCCTCTCCCCTAAAAAAATATTGTAGGGTCCAATAATGTAAATGGGCATAGAATCTAATAGAAATATATGATAGTTTAGCTTGGGAAAATTGAATTGAATCAACATTATACGTGGATATGAGAAACTCCAATTGCCATAGTTGACAAAAAACTAAGATATGGACATCTGAGCATCATAAGTGTCTCAGTGCTAGGGTCTTTGAAGTGCGAATACCGCGTGAAACAAAGTGTGAAGCAGAGTAATGCTCCCCTACATCAACATAGTAACATAAACGTATTTATATGCTGCTCTGCAGTATCAATTTCATACGAACCGAAGGAGTAACATTGTAGCGGTGCTCGCTGGAGTTTCAGCAGCTATACATGGCTCCTAGTGTTCCTTACATTTATCCCTAAAAAGGTTTTCCTTCTATTTACATTGGGAACGCAAGAGCTGTCGCCTCCAAAGTCCCAGAAGGCACGCTTCTTAGCTGTAGACGTACGTGACCTTTTTTTAAGGGTCACGTAGGTGACTTATTTTATTGCCGTAAAATTACGCCAGTCTTTTCTTATGTCTGTCATCCCGTTGGTTTATTGCCACTACGCCATAACTACCTCGCATGTGTGTTGTAAATTTATGTTACAAGACCTTTTTCTTACTATGGTTTTGATGCGGCACTCGTTCCTCCACTCCGGACGTAATTTTACCTCACAACTATTTTTGTCTCACGTTCGTTGTGGTGGACTGGTTGTTGCACATTTGGGTGGGGTGAGGAATAACTATTTCTCACCTAGGGTGTGCTATTCGCCACCCTGGGTGAGGAATAGTTATTCTTCACCCCCTCTCTATTTTGACATCAAGGCACCGTAATTTTATGTTTCATAAATTTTGTCTTATTTCATACATAAAAAGAGAACGTAAGAAAATATATACTGGCTGTAAAAAATATTTTATGTTATGTAAAATTATGAATGTAATAATATAGTGTAAAACATATATAAAATGTGATTTTTCTGGTCTTATAACCTATATTTTTGCTTTTTTATACCAAATTTTACATATTAAATCAATGTGCATCTAACTATTTATATTCTAAACATAATTTATTTAGGAAGCGATCATAAGATTACCTCGGGTGAAGAATAACTTATTTTGCACCCTGCGTGATGAAATATTATGTAAACTATAGTAACACAGTATGTAAAATATAGTATTTTTTGTAAAAATGAAGTAAATTACAAACTTATGTAGTAAAAATTATATTTTTCTAATTACTATATTTTATACATCATTTTACTACATTTTGTATATAGCATTACTAAGGG